>NC_058083.1:469574138-469874138 GCF_014858855.1 Bufo gargarizans | reverse complement strand
GTTGCAGCCGCGACGTTAGGTCGAGATTAGGCAGTGATTAACTCCTCCAAAATACTTCATTCAGAGATCGATCTGCAGCTGTGGATGATTGAACTGCTGCTATTGAATTGCTCACTGTTTTTAGGCTGCCCAGAGCGTTTTTCTGTCACTTTTTTCTGGGGTAATCGGCGGCCATTTTGTGTCTTGTGGTGCACCAGCACAAGCTGCCACCAAGTGCATTTAACCCTCAATGGTGAGGTTGTTTTTTGGCTAAAGCCTACATCAGGGTCAAGCTGTCACACCAAGTGCATTTAACCAGCAATAGTGTGGTTATTTTTTGGCCATATACTACATCAGGGGCAAGCTGAGCCTGTCACCAAGTGCATTTAACCCTCAATGGTGTGGTTGTTTTTTGGCTAAATCCTACATCAGGGTCAAGCTGTCACACCAAGTGCATTTAACCATCAATAGTCTGGTTATTTTTTGGCCATATACTACATCAGGGGCAAGCTGTCACCAAGTGCATTTAACCCTAAATGGTGTGGTTGTTTTTTTGGCTAAATCCTACATCAGGGTCAAGCTGTCACACCAAGTGCATTTAACCATCAATAGTCTGGTTATTTTTTGGCCATATACTACATCAGGGGCAAGCTGTCACCAAGTGCATTTAACCCTCAATGGTATGGTTGTTTTTTGGCTAAATCCTACATCAGGGTCAAGCTGTCGCACCAAGTGCATTTAACCATCAATAGTCTGGTTATTTCTTGGCCATATACTACATCAGGGGCAAGCTGAGCCTGTCACCAAGTGCATTTAACCCTCAATAATATGGTTGGTCAAGCTGTCACACCAAGTGCATTTAACCATCAATAGTGTGGTTATTTTTGGGCCATATCCCAGTCTAATTCTGTCAGTAAACGTATACCTGTCACCCAGCGCCTAAATAATAGGCCTCAAATTTATATCCAGCTAAATCTGTCGTTACTGCTGTGGCTGGTCAAGTTATTTAATGTCCGTCAAAGCACATTTTTTGTTCTGGGTTGAAATACAATTCCCAATTTAGCAATTTCCTAATTTAGTGGTTTCTGCTGTATCAGAGCTATTTTAAATCTATCCCTAAAAGGGTATATCAGATTCAAGGTGCACATAGGGTCATTCTGAATAACTTCACACACACGCTACTGTGCATTTCCAAGTCTAATTCTGTCAGTAAACCTATACCTGTCACCCAGCGCCTAAATACTATGCCTCAAATTTATATCCAGCTAAATCTGTCGTTACTGCTGTGGCTGGTCAAGTTATTTAGTGTCCGTCAAAGCACATTTTTTGTTCTGGGTTGAAATACAATTCCCAATTTAGCAATTTCCTAATTTAGTGGTTTCTGCTGTATCAGAGCTATTTTAAATCTATCCCTAAAAGGGTATATCAGATTCAAGGTGCACATAGGGTCATTCTGAATAACTTCACACACACGCTACTGTGCATTTCCAAGTCTAATTCTGTCAGTAAACCTATACCTGTCACCCAGCGCCTAAATACTAGGCCTCAAATTTATATCCAGCTAAATCTGTCGTTACTGCTGTGGCTGGTCAAGTTATTTAGTGTCCGTCAAAGCACAGTTTTTGTTCTGGGTTGAAATACAATTCCCAATTTAGCAATTTCCTAATTTAGTGGTTTCTGCTGTATCAGAGCTATTTTAAATCTATCCCTAAAAGGGTATATCAGATTCAAGGTGCACATAGGGTCATTCTGAATAACTTCACACACACGCTACTGTGCATTTCCAAGTCTAATTCTGTCAGTAAACCTATACCTGTCACCCAGCGCCTAAATACTAGGCCTTCAAATTTATATCTAGCTAAATCTGTCAGTTACTGCTGTGGCTGGTCAAGTTATTTAGTGTACCGTCAAAGCACATTTTTTGTTCTGGGTTGAAATACAATTCCCAATTTAGCAATTTCTTAATTTAGTGGTTTCTGCTGTATCAGAGCTATTTTAAATCTATCCCTAAAAGGGTATATCAGATTCAAGGTGCACATAGGGTCATTCTGAATAACGTCACACACGCTACTGTGCATTTCCAAGTCTAATTCTGTCAGTAAACCTATACCTGTCACCCAGCGCCTAAATACTAGGCCTCAAATTTATATCCAGCTAAATCTGTCGTTACTGCTGTGGCTGGTCAAGTTATTTAGTGTTCGTCAAAGCACATTTTTTGTTCTGGGTTGAAATACAATTCCCAATTTAGCAATTTCCTAATTTAGTGGTTTCTGCTGTATCAGGCCTACTTTAAATTGATCCCTAAAAGGGTATATTAGATTCAAGGTGCAGATAGGGTCATTCTGAATAACTTCACACACACGCTACTGTGCATATCCCAGTCTAATTCTGTCAGTAAACCTATACCTGTCACCCAGCGCCTAAATACTAGGCCTCAAATTTATATCCAGCTAAATCTGTTGTTACTGCTGTGGCTGGTCAAGTTATTTTGTGTCCGTCAAAGCACATTTTTTGTTCTGGGTTGAAATACAATTCCCAATTTAGCAATTTCTTAATTTAGTGGTTTCTGCTGTATCAGAGCTATTTTAAATACATCCCTAAAAGGGTATATCAGATTCAAGGTGCACATAGGGTCATTCTGAATAACTTCACACACACGCTACTGTGCATTTCCAAGTCTAATTCTGTCAGTAAACCTATACCTGTCACCCAGCGCCTAAATAATAGGCCTCAAATTTATAGTCAGCTAAATCTGTGGTTACTGCTGTGCCTGTATTAGTGCAATACGGTATCTAAATAGATAGCCAGATAGTGTTAGTTGTCTTTAAAAAAAGGCCTGAATTTGAATTCAATACATTGGGTCAAATAATATTTTTTGTGAATATATTTTTTGGTGAACGATAACAATGAGGAAAACATCTAGTAAAAGACATGGTCGTGGTGGTGTTAGTGGACCCTCTGGTGCTGGGAAAGGACGTGGCCGTTCTGCCACAGCCACACGTCCTAGTGTACCAACTACCTCAGGTCCCAGTAGCCGCCATAATTTACAGCGATATTTGGTGGGGCCCAATGCCGTTTTAAGGATGGTAAGGCCTGAGCAGGTACAGGCATTAGTCAATTGGGTGGCCGACAGTGGATCCAGCACGTTCACATTATCTCCCACCCAGTCTTCTGCAGAAAGCGCACAGATAACGCCTGAAAACAAGCCCATCAGTCTGTCACATCACCCCCATGCATACCAGGAAAACTGTCTGAGCCTTAAGTTATGCAGCAGTCTCTTATGCTGTTTGAAGACTCCGCTGGCAGGGTTTCATAAGGGCATCCACCCAGCCCTTCCCCAGCGGTGGAAGACATAGAATGCAGTGACGCACAATCACTTATGTTTCCTGATGATGAGGACATGGGAATACCACCTCAGCATGTCTCTGATGATGACGAAACACAGGTGCCAACTGCTGCGTCTTTCTGCAGTGTGCAGACTGAACAGGAGGTCAGGGATCAAGACTGGGTGGAAGACGATGCAGGGGACGATGAGGTCCTAGACCCCACATGGAATGAAGGTTGTGCCACTGACTTTCACAGTTCGAAGGAAGAGGCAGTGGTGAGACCGAGCCAACAGCGTAGCAAAAGAGGGAGCAGTGGGCAAAAGCAGAACACCCGCCGCCAAGAGACTCCGCCTGCTACTGACCGCCGCCATCTGGGACCGAGCACCCCAAAGGCAGCTTCAAGGAGTTCCCTGGCATGGCACTTCTTCAAACAATGTGCTTACGTGGTTTGCATGCTGTGCCATCAGAGCCTGAAGCGAGGCATTAACGTTCTGAACCTTAGCACAACCTGCATGACCAGGCACCTGCATGCAAAGCATGAACTGCAGTGGAGTAAACACCTTAAAAACAAGGAAGTCACTCAGGCTCCCCCTGCTACCTCTTCTGCTGCTGCCACCTCGGCCTCTTCTGCTGCTGCTGCCGCCTCGGCCTCTTCCTCCGCCTCTGGAGGAACGTTGGCACCTGCCGCCCAGCAAGCAGGGGATGTACCACCAACACCACCACCTCCGTCACCAAGCATCTCAACCATGTCACACGCCAGCGTTCAGCTCTCCATCTCACAAACATTTGAGAGAAAGCGTAAATTCCCACCTAGCCACCCTCGATCCCTGGCCCTGAATGCCAGCATTTCTAAACTACTGGCCTATGAAATGCTGTCATTTAGGCTGGTGGACACAGACAGCTTCAAACAGCTCATGCCGCTTGCTGTCCCACAGTATGTTGTTCCTAGCCGCCACTACTTCTCCAAGAGAGCCGTGCCTTCCCTGCACAACCAAGTATTCGATAAAATCAAGTGTGCACTGCGCAACACCATCTGTGGCAAGGTCCACCTAACCACAGATACGTGGACCAGTAAGCACGGCCAGGGACGCTATATCTCCCTAACTGCACACTGGTTAAATGTAGTGGCAGCTGGGCCCCAGGCGGAGAGCTGTTTGGCGCACGTCCTTCCGCCGCCAAGGATCGCAGGGCAACATTCTTTGCCTCCTGTTGCCTCCTCCTCCTACTCGGCTTCCTCCTCCTCTTCTTCCACCTGCTCATCCAATCAGCCACACACCTTCACCACCAACTTCAGTACAGCCCGGGGTAAACGTCAGCAGGCCATTCTGAAACTCATATGTTTGGGGGACAGGCCCCACACCGCACAGGAGTTGTGGCGGGGTATAGAACAACAGACCGACGAGTGGTTGCTGCCGGTGAGCCTCAAGCCCGGCCTGGTGGTGTGTGATATTGGGAGAAATCTCGTTGCAGCTCTGGGACTAGCCGGTTTGACGCACATCCCTTGCTTGGCGCATGTGCTGAATTTGGTGGTGCAGAAGCTCATTCACAACTACCCCGACATGTCAGAGCTGCTGCATAAAGTGCGGGCCGTCTGTTCGCGCTTCCGGCGTTCACATCCTGCCGCTGCTCGCCTGTCTGCGCTACAGCGTAACTTCGGCCTTCCCGCTCACCGCCTCATATGCGACGTGCCCACCAGGTGGAACTCCACCTTGAACATGCTGGACAGACTGTGCGAGCAGCAGCAGGCCATAGTGGAGTTTCATCTGCAGCACGCACGGGTCAGTCGCACTACAGAACAGCACCACTTCACCACCAATGACTGGGCCTCCATGCGAGACCTGTGTGCCCTGTTGCGCTGTTTCGAGTACTCCACCAACATGGCCAGTGGCGATGACGCCGTTATCAGCGTTACAATACCACTTCTATGTCTCCTTGAGAAAACACTTAGGGCGATGATGGAAGAGGAGGTGGCCCAGGAGGAGGAGGAGGAGGAGGAAGAGGGGTCATTTTTAGTACTTTCAGGCCAGTCTCTTCGAAGTGACTCAGAGGGAGGTTTTTTGCAACAGCAGAGGCCAGGTACAAATGTGGCCAGCCAGGGCCCACTACTGGAGGACGAGGAGGACGAGGATGAGGAGGAGGTGGAGGAGGATGAGGATGAAGCATGGTCACAGCGGGGTGGCACCCAACGCAGCTCGGGCCCATCACTGGTGCATGGCTGGGGGGAAAGGCAGGACGATGACGATACGCCTCCCACAGAGGACAGCTTGTCCTTACCTCTGGGCAGCCTGGCACACATGAGCGACAACATGCTGCAGTGCCTGCGCAACGACAGCAGAGTTGCCCACATTTTAACGTGTGCGGACTACTGGGTTGCCACCCTGCTGGATCCACGCTACAAAGACAATGTGCCCACCTTACTTCCTGCACTGGAGCGTGATAGGAAGATGCGCGAGTACAAGCGCACGTTGGTAGACGCGCTACTGAGAGCATTCCCAAATGTCACAGGGGAACAATTGGAATCCCAAGGGCAAGGCAGAGGAGCAAGAGGTCGCCAAGGCAGCTGTGTCACGGCCAGCTCCTCTGAGGGCAGGGTTAGCATGGCAGAGATGTGGAAAAGTTTTGTCAACACGCCACAGCTAACTGCACCACCACCTGATACGCAACGTGTTAGCAGGAGGCAACATTTCACTAACATGGTGGAACAGTACGTGTGCACACCCCTCCACGTACTGACTGATGGTTCGGCCCCATTCAACTTCTGGGTCTCTAAATTGTCCACGTGGCCAGAGCTAGCCTTTTATGCCTTGGAGGTGCTGGCCTGCCCGGCGGCCAGCGTTTTGTCTGAACGTGTATTCAGCACGGCAGGAGGCGTCATTACAAACGCAGCCGCCTGTCTACAGCCAATGTGGACAAGCTGACGGTCATAAAAATGAACCAGGCATGGATCCCACAGGACCTGTCCATCCCTTGTGCAGATTAGACATTAACTACCTTCCCTTAACCATATATTATTGTACTCCAGGGCACTTCCTCATTCAATCCTCTTTTTATTTTCATTTTACCATTATATTGCGGGGCAACCCAAAGTTGAATGAACATCTCCTCTGTCTGGGTGCCGGGGCCTAAATATATGCCAATGGACTGTTCCAATGTTGGCTGACGTGAAGCCTGATTCTCTGCTATGACATGCAGACTGATTCTCTGCTGACATGAAGCCAGATTCTCTGTTACAAGACCTCTCTCCTCTGCCTGGGTGCCTGGGCCTAAATATATGCCAATGGACTGTTGCAGTGGTGGCTGACGTGAAGCCTGATTCTCTTCTATGACATGCAGACTGATTCTCTGCTGACATGAAGCCAGATTCTCTGTTACGGGACCTCTCTCCTCTGGCTGGGTGCCTGGGCCTAAATATATGCCAATGGACTGTTGCAATGGTGGCTGACGTGAAGCCTGATTCTCTGCTATGACATGCAGACTGATTCTCTGCTGACATGAAGCCAGATTCTCTGTTACGGGACCTCTCTCCTCTGGCTGGGTACCTGGGCCTAAATATATGCCAATGGACTGTTGCACTGGTGGCTGACGTGAAGCCTGATTCTCTGCTATGACATGCAGACTGATTCTCTGCTGACATGAAGCCAGATTCTCTGTTACGGGACCTCTCTCCTCTGGCTGGGTACCTGGGCCTAAATATATGCCAATGGACTGTTGCAGTGGTGGCTGACGTGAAGCCTGATTCTCTTCTATGACATGCAGACTGATTCTCTGCTGACATGAAGCCAGATTCTCTGTTACGGGACCTCTCTCCTCTGGCTGGGTGCCTGGGCCTAAATATATGACAATGGACTGTTGCAGTGGTGGCTGACGTGAAGCCTGATTCTCTGCTATGACATGCAGACTGATTCTCTGCTGACATGAAGCCAGATTCTCTGTTACGGGACCTCTCTCCTCTGGCTGGGTGCCTGGGCCTAAATATATGACAATGGACTGTTACAGTGGTGGCTGACGTGAAGCCCGATTCTCTGCTATGACATGCAGACTGATTCTCTGCTGACATGAAGCCAGATTCTCTGTTACGGGACCTCTCTCCTCTGCCTGGGTGCCTGGGCCTAAATATATGCCAATGGACTGTTCCAATGTTGGGTGACGTGAAGCCTGATTCTCTGCTATAACATGCAGACTGATTCTCTGCTGACATGAAGCCAGATTCTCTGTTACGGGACCTCTCTCCTCTGCCTGGGTGCTGGGCCTAAATATATGACAATGGACTGTTGCAGTGGTGGCTGACGTGAAGCCTGATTCTCTGCTATGACATGCAGACTGATTCTCTGCTGACATGAAGCCAGATTCTCTGTTACGGGACCTCTCTCCTCTGCCTGGGTTCTGGGCCTAAATATATGACAATGGACTGTTCCAATGTTGGCTGACGTGAAGCCTGATTCTCTGCTATGACATGCAGACTGATTCTCTGCTGACATGAAGCCAGATTCTCTGTTAAGGGACCTCTCTTCTCTGCCTGGGTGCTGGGCCTAAATATATGACAATGGACTGTTACAGTGGTGGCTGACGTGAAGCCTGATTCTCTGCTATGACATGCAGACTGATTCTCTGCTGACATGAAGCCAGATTCTCTGTTATGGGACCTCTCTCCTCTGCCTGGGTGCCTGGGCCTAAATATATGCCAATGGACTGTTGCAGTGGTGGCTGACGTGAAGCCTGATTCTCTGCTATGGGACCTCTCTCCAATTGATATTGGTTCATTTTTGTTTATTTTATTTTTATTTTTATTCATTTCCCTATCCACATTTGTTTGCAGGGGATTTACCTACATGTTTCTGCCTTTTGCAGCCTTCTAGCTCTTTCCTGGGCTGTTTTACAGCCTTTTTAGTGCCGAAAAGTTTGTGTCCCCATTGACTTCAATGGGGTTCGGGACGAAGTTCGGATTGGGTTCGGATCCCGAACCCGAACATTTCCGGGAAGTTCGGCCGAACTTCTCGAACCCGAACATCCAGGTGTCCGCTCAACTCTAATCTCTAGAACAACTGTTAAGAGGAGACTGTGTGAATCAGGCCTGTATGGTAGAATATCTGCTAGGAAACCACTGCTAAGGACAGGCAACAAGCAGTTGAGACTTGTTTTAGGCTAAAGAACACAAGGAATGGACATTAGACCAGTGGAAATCTGTGCTTTGGTCTGATGAGTCCAAATTTGAGATCTTTGGTTCCAACCACCGTGTCTTTGTGCGACGCAGAAAAGGTGAACGGATGGACTCTACATGCCTGGTTCCCACCGTGAAGCATGGAGGAGGAGGTGGGAGGTGTGATGGTGTGGGGGTGCTTTGCTGGTGACACTGTTGGGGATTTATTCAAAATTGAAGGCATACTGAACCAGCATGGCTACCACAGCATCTTGCAGCGACATGCTATTCCACCCGGTTTGCGTTTAGTTGGACCATCATTTATTTTTCAACAGGACAATGACCCCAAACACACCTCCAGGCTGTGTAAGGGCTATTTGACCATGAAGGAGAGTGATGGGGTGCTGCGCCAGATGACCTGGCCTCCACAGTCACCGGACCTGAACCCTATCGAGATGGTTTGGGGTGAGCTGGACCACAGAGTGAAGGCAAAAGGGCCAACAAGTGCTAAGCATCTCTGGGAACTCCTTCAAGACTGTTGGAAGACCATTTCAGGTGACTACCTCTTGAAGCTCATCAAGAGAATGCCAAGAGTGTGCAAAGCAGTAATCAAAGCAAAAGGTGGCTACTTTGAAGAACCTAGAATATGACATATTTTCAGTTGTTTCACACTTTTTTGTTATGTATATAATTCCACATGTGTTAATTCATAGTTTTGATGCCTTCAGTGTGAATCTACAATTTTCATAGTCATGAAAATAAAGAAAACTCTTTGAATGAGAAGGTTTGTCCAAACTTTTGGTCTGTACTGTATATATATATATATATATATATATATATACACATACTGTATATACTTGATGCCACTAAAATAAAATGATGCCACTAAAATAAAATGTATTCTTAGGATACATGCGAGTGTAAGGCCCATTGTATTTATTATCAAACCAATAAATTCAAGAGTCTTGGAAACTCATGATGGTCCCACTAAGTCTGGGAAAATAATTTCAGGGTGTAAAAGAAGTTTCCTTCTTCGTTGATGTCGGTTGCAAAGGTCAAAGGTTTAATGTGTAGCATAATTCTGATTTTTAATATGTTACACAACAGTGCCATCTGGAGACAGGTGGAAATCATGACTCCATTCACAACAATATTGCATTCTGGGTTTATATGATCTCATAGGATCATTACCATATGAGCACACCCATCCAATGTGATTGGAAAACCCTAATCTGGAAGGGTGTGGTCATTTGATAAGTTTTTGGATAAGAAAGCACACATCGGAGAAGAGGGGGGAAAAAAGGAAAGAAATTAAAAAAGAGGGGTCTATCAAGATGAAAGCCATGGCGAGACATGCGATGATGGACCACCCAGCTTTCCTAGAAGCAGAAGTGAGATTTCTACTAGGACTTGGTAAGAGACACAAAGAATGATATTTCATTTTATTAAGACTAATTGGATAATGTGGGTAAAATTATACCATCTAGATTGGTGAATAAATAAATAAATTAATTAATTGATCATCTCCATATTGAGATGTAGTCTTAGGATATTGTGAGGCTCCATTCTACCTGCAGAAGAATCAAGACTCATAATTTATCAGAGCATTAAATGATTGCCTGTATACTGTATATTAATAGTAATATTCTTCACCAAGCTAAGTGATGGATTCCCACAGGAAAGACTTGTTTCAAGTTCCTTCCCATTTAAGATATGGTCTAGCAAAGATCCTAGATCCCTGTTATTTGTCCTAATAGTCTTACCAAAGTCATATGTGTGAAAATAGTCCAGGATGGGACAGAAGGATATAGTTATCTATTCTAAGTTATATCCTTGGATGGATTTGCCTATCTTGAGGTCATGTGATATGTAGTTGATTAGAAGGGGGCGGAATGTATTTAGCATTACATATTAATGTCTAGGATTAGACATGCCTATCCTGATATCATGAGTTTACTCTGAACAGAAGTGATGTGTATAAATTATTTTCCTATTTTGATATCCTAACCCAATAATAGCTTTGTTATAACGTGACACGTTATTTCCATTTACGTGTATTGTTACGCTTGTAATGCTTTATAACAACACTGAATATATTCATTTGCATGTATCATTGTGTTTATTTACTTACCGTATTTTTCGCCCTATAAGACGCACCGGCCCATAAGACGCACCAAGGTTTTTGGGGAGGAAAATAAGAAAAAAAATATTTTTAACCAAAAGGTGTGCTGTGTGTTTGGTGGGTTTGGAACTAATGGTGGTCTGTGGATGGCACTATTACTGGGGATCTGTGGATGACGGACACTGTTATGGGGGATCTGTGGATGACGGACACTGTTATGGGGGATCTGTGGATGACGGACACTGTTATGGGGGGATCTGTGGATGACGGACACTGTTATGGGGGGATCTGTGGATGACGGACACTGTTATGGGGGGGATCTGTGGATGACGGACACTGTTATGGGGGGATCTGTGGATGACGGATACTGTTATGGGGGGATCTGTGGATGACGGACACTGTTATGGGGGATCTGTGGATGACGGACACTGTTATGGGGGGATCTGTGGATGACGGACACTGTTATGGGGGGATCTGTGGATGACGGACACTGTTATGGGGGGATCTGTGGATGACGGACACTGTTATGGGGTATCTGTGGATGACGGACACTGTTATGGGGGGATCTGTGGATGACGGACACTGTTATGGGGGATCTGTGGATAACTGACACTGTTATGGGGGGGATCTGTGGCTTGCACTGTTACAGGGGGGGGGTCTGTGGCTGACACTGTTACAGGGGGGATCTGTGGATGGCACTGTTACAGGGGGGATCCGTGGATGGCACTGTTATGGGCTGGGGGGGTCTGTGGGTGGCACTGTTATATATGTGCCATCCACAGACCCCCAGCCCATAACAGTGCCATGCACAGACCCCCCCAGGCCATAACAGTGCCATTCACAGATCCACCCCCCCTGTAACAGTGCCATCCACAGATCGCAATCCGAACCGCCCCCCCTCCCCTCCTCCCGCCCGCCCGCCCGCCCGCCCGCAGCCGCACAAAATATAAGTTGTCATATTGAATTAATAGTTATTAAACATGCCCCCCAACTCCTATTACTACCTTTCATCCTAATCGCTGCTGTAGAAATCAGGCAGGCAGGACGGCCGGCCGGCATGTCTCACTGACGTCACTTGCCTGCGCCGCCTACTTCATTCATAAAGTAGGCGGCGCAGGCACGTGACACGAGTTACGCTGCCGCCCGCCCGCCTGGCCTGAATTCTACAGCAGCGATTAGGAGGTAAGGTAGTAATAGCAGTTGGGGGGCATGTTTAATAACTATTAATTCAATATGAGATCTTATATTAGCATACCGGAGCGGCGGGGCGGTGCTATACTACACTGACTGCACCGCCCCGCCGCTATTGCCGGCCCCCAGCTCCTCCCAGTCCCTCCCCGAGTCCCCGCTCTGCTCATACATCGCAGCTTGCGATGTAAAAGTGGCAGCATTCGCCCCATAAGACGCAGGGGCATTTCTCCCCCATTTTGGAGGAAGAAAAAGTGCGTCTTATGGGGCGAAAAATACGGTACTTATGTTTATAACCTTGTAACCAATAAATCTGCATATTTTTATAATACCTGCGTATTATTGTATAATGCAGAACTACATTTTTAGCATTAACATCATCTCACGTCAAAAGAACTTATTATCTGAGGAAATTGTCGGACTCAGATGTGAATTGTATCGATTAGGTTGTCCACAATTCACCAGGTCATGATTTTAAGAATTTATGACAAATTGTATACATTTTATTTTTTCATGGTTAATTATTTTTATGACCATAATTAATAATTCTTAATTGAATTATTACTGCCCGACCGGGTAAAAAGAGAGGCAGATTAAGTGATGCACCCATCATGCCTAGTGCCTACTGTACAAGCCTATGGGGGCACTGGTATGATCTGGAGTTGCTGCAGTTGGTCAGGTCTAGGTTCAGCAACAGTATGTGCTCCAAGAATGAGGTCAGCTGACTACCTGAACATACTGAGTGACCGGGTTATTCCATCAATGGATTTTTTCTTCCCTGATGGCACGGGCATATTCCAAGATGACAATGCCAGAATTCATAAGGCTCAAATTGTTAAAGAGTGGTTCAGGGAGCATGAGACATCATTTTCACACATGGTTTTGGTAAGTCCAGACCTTAACCCCATTGAGAATCTTTGGGATGTGCAGGAGAAGGCTTTGCACAGCAGTCAGACTCCATCATCAATGCAAGATCTTGGTGAAAAATTAATGCAACACTGGATGGAAATAAATCTTGTGACATTGCAGAAGCTTATCGAAACAATGCAACAGCAAATGCCACAGCGAATTACCTTCAAGCCTGGACCTTCCTGGTTGTGCCCCTGCTGACCCAAATTTTCTTCTACATTTTCTGCCTGGCATGCTGTGCCTTGAGGGAAGAAGCTTGGCTGTACCACTGGTGGATCCAGGGGGGGGGCAACGGGGCACAGGTAGATGAGCGCTAACATTGTGGAAGCATTCATCTCCATAGTCATCTGTATCGCCATCCTCAGGACAGCGATACAGAAGGCTGTGCTAAAGTAGGGGAGGGAGAGGCGTGTCCCTTTCGCTTCCTCTGATAGGCTGCTGGCCTAGTGCCTGCAGCCTATCAGAGGCCAGCACAGGCGCCGCTTGAGCCGTGCAGCGCGGGACACAGGCCGGAAGAGGCCTGCATCACATCGCAGACACGGAGGTAAGTATAAGTGTTTTTTTATTTTTTTTTATATATACAATACTTTTACTGGCACATTGGGGGGGCTGTTATTACTGGCACATTGTGGGGCTGTTATTACTGGCACATTGGGGGCTGTTATTACTGGCGCATTGTGGGGTGTTGTTACTGGCACATGGGGGGCTGTTGTTACTGACACATTGGGGGGCTGTATTTACTGACACATTGGGTTGCTGTTGTTACTGACACATTGGGGGGGCTGTTGTTACTGGCACATTGGGGGCTGTTGTTACTGACACGCAATGGGGGGCTGTTATTACTGGCACATTGGGGGCTGTATTACTGGCACATAATGGGGGGCTGTGATTACTGGCACATAGGGGGCTGTTATTACTGGCACATGATGGGGGCTGTTATTACTGGCACATTGGGGAGCTGTTATTACTGGCACATGATGGGGGCTGTTATTACTGGCACATTGGGGGGCTGTTATTACTGGCACATGATGGGGGTTGTTATTACTGGCACATGATGGGGGTTGTTATTACTGGCACACGATGGGGGCTCTTATTACTGACACATGATTGGGGGGTTGCTCTTGTTACTGGCACATGATTGGGGGGCACTTATTACTGGCACATTATTGGGGGCACTATATGGGCATCTACTGAGGCCACAATGAAGGGGTATTTTATATGGGGGGCTCTGTACAGTAGAATTTTATACTGGGACACATTATGGTGGGTGCTATGGAGAATGGGGAGAGGAGTACTATAGGGTCATCTATGGGGGGCACTAGGAAGGGGTATTTTATACTTGCAAATTATGGGGGACACTGAGGGAATCTACTGGGGCATTTTATACTGGTACATTATGTGGGGCACTAGGAGGAAGGGGGTAGAGGAGCACTATGGGGGCATTTACTTGGGGCACTATATAGGGGTATTTTATACTGGCACAATATGGGGGCACTATGCGGACATTAGCTCAACTGGGGGCATTACAAGGGGGTATTTTCTGCACTGTCACATTATAAGGAGAATTATTTCTACTGGGGGGGCTTTATTACTCCCCCATGGTATGACCCCCTAGTAGCAGCACCAGCCTCTCTCTGCTCTTCTATCCCTCTGCCCCTCCAAATCCTTATTGTGAAATCTTTCTCATTAGGATAAAACACTTCATCAGCTCCACCAGGGAAAGTGTTGAAGTGGTGTCCGAGATCCCCAAGGGCCAAGCCAAGTAATTGTAAGTTTTCATGTGAAATATGTTTGTTATACACATATAGCATACACTGTGCCACACAATATACAGTATACCGCTACACGTTGTAGTCTGTTCTATAAGCACCATTGTTTTGTGGCGGCGGACAGAAAATAATCTGGAAGTTCCCCTCCCGAGACCAGGCTCTGGATCCACCACTGGGCTGTACCAGCTACCTCTCTCCACCACGCGATTAGGTGTTACGCTCCGGGGCGTAACTCATCAAGGTGAGCCTTTTTCACCAGCAGATTCAACTATCTGTCTAAAACGGTTCCACTGATGAGTGCTGCTCTCCCTCAGCTTTTCTTTCAATGAGGGCATAGGTTTAGTCACAGGCAATATCGTAGGGTAGGTATAGTAGGTACACTTTCTCTTGAAGTAGCAATAACTCTGACTTGAATTGCACCTGTGGCCGAAATGATGGTTGTATGTGAGTTTCACATGCTATTATTTACATAGACAATATATTGTTGTAAGCTGGCTGGTCTGTATCTCCTGACTTTTCTTACAGGTCCACTGACGCTCAAGAGCATAGGGGCTAGAAAGTTCAATTCAGCTACCCCTGCTCCATGTTCTACCTTTGCTGCAGCGGGAGTTGCTTGGTCTCTGCCACTATCTAGTCCCTGACGTTTAGTGGCAAAAGGCAAGAAGCACTCATCTCCACTTGCTAGCTAACTACCATGCAGAGTCAAGTTTCCTTCATTGTCTTGCAGCTTTATTTTTATGTGTCTGTTGTGAGCTACTGACTCTAAAACTGATGCCACTGCTATTTATCAGCTCACAGACATGTGCCCTCACTATAGCCAGGGGACCTGCATAACTAGATCATGTGACTAAAAGGTCCTTTGCCCCTTACAGCATATTATCAGTAGCAGGACATCACAGGCTGCCTCTGACATTTTCCTTTAATATACAGATATGTCCAAGGCCTGCACACACAGGATGTTTTAACCTCATTGTCCAATACCTTGTTTTTATGTTAACTTACTGTAGATTGTGTTTCCCCAGTTGTATAAGACGCATATAGCACATCTGTAGCACATCACAATCGTATCAAACATGCTGCATCCATATATTTGCAAATTACAAGGCACACCAGTGTGGGCAGATAAAATGCCAAGCATAACAAATGCATTACAGGTATATTCCTCAGTATTTCCGCATATGACAGTTGCAACAGTTAAACTGTTCAACTACAGTGGATTTACCATGGCAACAGGGGCAAATGGTAACCCATAGCAACAAGTTAACTACATTCAGGTTAAGCTGTTTTAAAGGGGTTTCGCAGTAAAAATTTCTTCAGATGAGCTACTGGCTTATCAATAATCCTAAATTATGTCTTAAGGCCTATTTTAAAAGGTCAAATATCAACTTAAAGGGTAGCTACCTTACATCTGGTGGCACCAGAGGAGGCGTTTAATTTACTTTTTGGAAAGAGCTAATTTGCCTACTTTTTTCCCAGAGGTGTATCCATGGCCTATAAGAATCCTTATGCCTACTAGGTGCTCTCCACAATGGGAAATAACACCCATAGATTCCTGACAAAGGCTTCTCACCCAGCTAAGGCCTCATGCACACGACAGTTTTTTTTCACGGCCCGCAAAAACGGGGTCCGTGGGTCCGTGATCCGTGACCGTTTTTCCGTCCGTGGGTCTTCCTTGATTTTTGGAGGATCCACGGACATGAAAAAAAAGTCATTTTGGTGTCCGCCTGGCCGTGCGGAGCCAAACGGATCCGTCCTGAATTACAATGCAAGTCAATGGGGACGGATCCGTTTGATGTTGACACAATATGGTGCCATTTCAAACGGATCCGTCCCCATTGACTTTCAATGTAAAGTCTGGAGTTCTGTTATACCATCGGATTGGAGTTTTCTCCAATCCGATGGTATATTTTAACTTGTAGCGTCCCCATCACCATGGGAACGCCTCTATGTTAGAATATACTGTCGGATATGAGCTACATCGTGAAACTCATTTCCGACAGTATATTCTAACACAGAGGCGTTCCCATGGTGATGGAGACGCTTCAGGTTAGAATATACAAAAAAACTGTGTACATGACTGTCCCCTGCTGCCTGGCAGGTGCTGCCAGGCAGCAGGGGGCAGACCCCCCCCCCCTGTTTTTAACTCATTGGTGGCCAGTGGGCCCCCCTCCCCTGTTGTTAACTCGTTGGTGGCCAGTGTGCGCACCCCCCTCCCTCCCTCCCTCCCTCTATTGTAATAATAGCATTGGGGCCAGTGTGCGCGCCCCCCCAACCCCCCCCCCCTCCCTCCCTCCCTCTATTGTAATAATAGCATTGGGGCCAGTGTGCGCGCCCCCCCAACCCCCCCCCTCCCTCCCTCTATTGTAATAATAGCATTGGGGCCAGTGTGCCCCCCCCCCCCCCCCCGATCATCGGTGGCAGCGGAGTAGAAGATTCATACTTACCTGGCTGCTGGCTGCTGCGATCTCTGTGTCCGGCCGGGAGCTCCTCCTACTGGTAAGTGACAGGTCTGTGCGGCGCATTGCTGTCACTTACCAGTAGGAGGAGCTCCCGGCCGGACGCAGACATCGCAGCAGCCAGCAGCCAGGTAAGTATGAAAATCTTCTACTCCGCTGCCACCGATGATCGGGGGGGGGGAGGGGGGGGGGTGCGCACACTGGCCCCAATGCTATTATTACAATAGAGGGAGGGAGGGGGGGGGGGTTGGGGGGGTGCGCACACTGGCCCCAATGTATTAAAACAATAGAGGGAGGGAGGGGGGGGGGTTGGGGGGGCGCGCGCACACTGGCCCCAATGTATTAAAACAATAGAGGGAGGGAGGGGGGGGGGTTGGGGGGGCGCGCGCACACTGGCCCCAATGTATTAAAACAATAGAGGGAGGGGGGGGGTTGGGGGGGGCGCGCGCACACTGGCCCCAATGTATTAAAACAATAGAGGGAGGGAGGGAGGGGGGTGCGCACACTGGCCACCAACGAGTTAACAACAGGGGAGGGGGGGGCCGCACAATGATATTCAAACTGGGGAGGGGGGGGGGGTCTGCCCCCTGCTGCCTGGCAGCCCTGATCTCTTACAGGGGGATATGATAGTACAATTAACCCCTTCAGGTGCCGCACCTGATGGGGTTAATTGTACTATCATATCCCCCTGTAAGAGATCGGGTGCTGCCAGGCAGCAGGGGGCAGTCTTGTACACAGTTTGTAGTGTATTCTAACTAGAAGCGTCCCATCACCATGGGAACGCCTCTGTGTTAGAATATACTGTCGGATCTGAGTTTTCACGAAGTGAAAACTCAGCTCTGAAAAAGCTTTTATGCAGACGGATCTTCGGATCCGTCTGTATGAAACTAAAACCTACGGCCACGGATCACGGACACGGATGCCAATCTTGTGTGCATCCGTGTTCTTTCACGGACCCATTGACTTGAATGGGCCCGTGAACCGTTGGCCGTGAAAAAAATAGGACAGGTCATATTTTTTTCACGGCCAGGAAACACGGCTCACGGATGCGGCTGCCAAACGGTGCATTTTCCGATTTTTCCACGGACCCATTGAAAGTCAATGGGTCCGTGAAAAAAAACGGAAAACGGCACAACGGCCACGGATGCACACAACGGTCGTGTGCATGAGGCCTAAGTCAGTTCTTTCTGCTCTGCAATGATGTGGGGCAATCATCCCAAAAACAGTATCTGCAGATGAGGTACTGGCTAGCATGTAAGCATAAGTTATGTTCTACTGCATGTTTAAAAGGTCATGTATTGACTAATAGGATAGCTACAGTACAACTAGTGGCACCATAGGCACATCTTAATTTTTTTGGTATTTTTGGGGAAAGAGACCTAATTTGCATATATTTTCCCATAGACATCTTATGCCTACTAGATGATCTTGACAAGGAGCACATGGTTTATATTAGGATTTTATTTGGATTGGTAGGACATTTGAGATCTCTATTCCTGGGAAGAATTTAGCTTTTAACCATAAGATTTTTATTCTGGGTTTCAGCTTAACAAATATGGCAACTATCGATACTTCCATCCTAGATCCAAAGGCTTAGAACAAATCTCTAGAGTACCTTACATTTCTTATCTGTGCATCTAATGAGCCTCCTGACTTCAATTTTTCAATTATTCTGTCTGCAAGACCGTCTTCTGTTGTCCATACAACAAAGGAAATAGAGGCGACTATAAATTGAAAATGATCATAAGGCATTCAGAGCCTCGGCTCAGCTCTTGTAGTAGAACGAGATGAGAAGATGTTTCAAAACAATCATCCCACATCTCTTTCAATTGTCTGTTAACACCTACACAGATATAACAACCAAAGCTACGTACCGTTATGGGCATTTTTCAGCACCATTTTTTTCTTTTGATATCCACAGGATATTTTAGAGCAATTTTCCATGTACTTTTCAGTCTGCAAATAATAAGGTTCGAAAAATCCCAATTATATCTCATTATTATTTTTTTCCCCTGGAGACTGCAAAGAAATTTGTTTGATGTGGTTAGGGATTTGCTTTCTACGTAGGCAGCGAGAAAAGCAAATAGAGAGCTAGCTATGGTGACGTGAATCAGATGGCTAATACCATTAACCGGTGATGTAATTTTGTTATTTGAATTGAAATTTACAGCCTTTGTAGCAGGCAGTCTTTGCTGTGATAAATTGTCTTCATTAATACTGATAGCTGTTAGCATGTATGGAGTTCTGAGAAGTCAAAAGTCAGGAGTTAGGCATCCACAAAAGTAGGAAACAACAAGTACTACACTTACAAATTTTACATAAATTTTTATATTAGCATACTTCCACAGAGTCATTTCAGAATTTCTTAGAATGGGAACTACAATGTATAAATGTAACTGAGTTAGAATGAAAATAAGTGCTGTTTGATAGCTAAATTCACTTTTTATATAACTGAGATAACTATAATTAATATATAGTAACATAATATATAAGGCCGAAAAAAGACATTTGTCCATCCAGTTAGGCCTGTTATCCTGCAAGTTGATCCAGAGGAAGGCAAAAAACCCTGTGAGGTAGAAGCCAATTTTCCCTACTTAAGGCGAAAAAAAATCCTTCCCGACTCCAATCAGGCAATCAGAATAACTCCCTGGATCAACGACCCCTCTCTAGTAGCTATAGCCTGTAATATTATTACACTCCAGAAATACATCCAGGCCCCTCTTGAACTCTTTTAGTGAACTCACCATCACCACCTACCTCAGGCAGAGAGTTCCATAGTCTCACTGCTCTTACCGTAAAGAATCCTCTTCTATGTTTGTGTACAAACCTTCTTTCCTCCAGACGCAGAGGGTGTCCCCTCGTCACAGTCACACTGGGGATAAATATATGATGGGATAGATCTATGTACTGACCCCTGATATATTTATACATAGTAATTAGATCTCCCCTCAGTCATCTTTTTTCTAAAGTGAATAACCCTAATGTTGATAATCTTTCAGGGTACTGTAGTTGCCTCATTCCAGTTATTACTTTAGTTGCCCTCCTCTGGACCCTCTCCAGCTCTGCTATGTCTGCCTTATTCACAGGAGCCCAGAACTGTACACAGTACTCCATGTGTGGTCTGACCAGTGATTTGTAAAGTGGTAGGACTATGTTCTCTTTACGGGCATCTATGCCCTTTTTGATGCAATCCATTATGTTATTGGCCTTGGCATCAGCTGCCTGACACTGTTTTTTTACAGCTTAATTTGCTGTTCACTAAAATTCCTAGGTCCTTTTCCTTGTCAGTGTTACCCAGTGTTTTACCATTTAGTATGTACGGATGACTTGCATTATTCCTACCCATGTGCATAACCTTACACTTGTCAGTGTTAAACCTCATCTGCCACTTCTCTGCCCAATATATTAAAGAAAATAACACTGCAGTCTGTATCCCGTATATCTTATATGAGATTGATGCATTTGGTGCAGTGTTAAATCCACTGTTTGCAGAGAAAAAAATAGCCATTTTTCCCAGTGATGTTCCCTCCCACCTCCATTAGTTAAGTAAACAGACATTTAACCAAACAGCAGATAAGAGCCTGTTATTCCAATGCCTAGCAGCCACACTTGATGAATTAACAAACTATTATCTCTTGATTTAGACTTGTGTTTGCTTTACCGAATTAAGTACAAGGAAAACTAATATTATTTCACAATGTATTTATCCATAAAGAAAAGAAGATGCTTATTGCTGGAAAAAGTAATTTGATGACCAATAGATTCTGTCCAAATCGAATGTTTGCCATGAAGCCTTGTGGTTTTGCTGTCATGTCACACACTGAGCAGATGGGGCAGTGTGGTTCTGCTGCATTAGTCACTGGCTGAACAAACAGCAATGTTCCCATACATGAAATGTCTTAAACAGGACCTGTCCCCTCTCTTAACATGTCTGTTAATAACACTATATATATATATATATATATATATAAATATATATATATATATATATACATACATACAGGCTCGGACTGGCCCACAGGGGTGCAGGTGAATCCCCTGGTGGGCCCCTGTGCAAGGTGGGCACATAACACAGTAGAGTTACTGCACTACATATACATATATTCAGTGTACAGCACCTGAACCAGAAACTCCCCAGTTTATTATTATAGACACGATCAGATAGCCAAGATGACTTCTAGGTATAGAGGAAAGCTAGCCATCCTCTTTTCCTCAGGACCTACCTTCTCATAGTTGCTATAGGGATCCCCATATTCAGTTATCTGGTAGCATCTTGCTGCTGTGTGAGCAGGTAATATTTTAATGTATCCGTACGGTGGGCCCCCAAAATAAAATTTTACTGGTGGGCCCTAGGCACCCCAGTCCGACACTGCTTGAAAAAGACTCTCGTTTTGAGCCGAAACGTTGCACTGCATAGGTGATTAAAGGAATTATTTGTTCTTAACCTACTGGAGTGCTGCTCATTTTCTGGATTATATCTATATATATATATATATATATATATATATATATAATAGCAAATACCGCAGCAGCACAGTCAGACCGTGTGCACTGGGTGCAATTCCTCACAGAGGTCGGCTTCTCCTCCACGATATGTACTTTCCAAAGAACGAGGCAGCACTTCCAGATTTCGGTGACAGGGTGAATTCTTTGGAAAGTGTGTGTGTATATATATATATATATATATATATATATATACACACACACACACAGTACAGACCAAAAGTTTGGACACACTTTCTCATTCAAAGAGTTTTCTTTATTTTCATGACTATGAAAATTGTAGATTTACACTGAAGGCATCAAAACTATGAATTAACACATGTGGAATTATATACATAACAAAAAAGTGTGAAACAACTGAAAATATGTCATATTCTAGGTTCTTCAAAGTAGCCACCTTTTGCTTTGATTACTGCTTTGCACACTCTTGGCATTCTCTTGATGAGCTTCAAGAGGTAGTCACCTGAAATGGTCTTCCAACAGTCTTGAAGGAGTTCCCAGAGATGCTTAGCACTTGTTGGCCCTTTTGCCTTCACTCTGCAGTCCAGCTCACCCCAAACCATCTCGATTGGGTTCAGGTCCGGTGACTGTGGAGGCCAGGTCATCTGGCACAGCACCCCATCACTCTCCTTCATGGTCAAATAGCCCTTACACAGCCTAGAGGTGTGTTTGGGGTCATTGTCCTGTTGAAAAATAAATGATGGTCCAACTAAACGCAAACCAGATGGAATAGCATGCCGCTGCAAGATGCTGTGGTAGCCATGCTGGTTCAGTATGCCTTCAATTTTGAATAAATCCCCAACAGTGTCACCAGCAAAGCACCCCCACACCATCACACCTCCTCATCCATGCTTCACGGTGGGAACCAGGCATGTAGAGTCCTTCCGTTCACCTTTTCTGTGTCGCCCAAAGACACGGTGGTTGGAACCAAAGATCTCAAATTTGGACTCATCAGACCAAAGCACAGATTTCCACTGGTCTAATGTCCATTCCTTGTGTTCTTTAGCCCAAACAAGTCTCTTCTGCGTGTTGCCTGTCCTTAGCAGTGGTTTCCTAGCAGATATTCTACCATGAAGGCCTGATTCACACAGTCTCCTCTTAACAGTTGTTCTAGAGATGTGTCTGCTGCTAGAACTCTGTGTGGCATTGACCTGGTCTCTAATCTGAGCTGCTGTTAACCTGCGATTTCTAAGGCTGGTGACTCGGATGAACTTATCCTCCGCAACAGAGGTGACTCTTGGTCTTCCTTTCCTGGGGCGGTTCGCATGTGAGCCAGTTTCTTTGTAGCGCTTGATGGTTTTTATGACTGCACTTCGGGCCACTTTTAAAGTTTTCCCAATTTTTCGGACTGACTGACATTTATTTCTTAAAGTAATGATGGCCACTCGTTTTTCTTTACTTAGCTGCTTTTTTCTTGCCATAATACAAATTCTAACAGTCTATTCAGTAGGACTATCATCTGTGTATCCACCCGACTTCTCCACAACGCAACAGATGGTCCCAACCCCATTTATAAGGCAAGAAATCCCACTTATTAAACCTGACAGGGCACACCTGTGAAGTGAAAACCATTTCAGGTGACTACCTCTTGAAGCTCATCAAGAGAATGCCAAGAGTGTGCAAAGCAGTATTCAAAGCAAAAGGTGGCTACTTTGAAGAACCTAGAATATGACATATTTTCAGTTGTTTCACACTTTTGTTTTATGTATATAATTCCACATGTGTTAATTCATAGTTTGATGCCTTCAGTGTGACTCTACAATTTTCATAATCATGAAAATAAAGAAAACTCTTTGAATGAGAAAGTGTGTCCAAACTTTTGGTCTGTACTGTATATATATATATATATATATATATATATATATATCTTTTTATACAATGCTATGTTGTGCCAGACCACTATTATTGCTTCAAGAAGTTTGTGAATGAATTGCCAGCAGGGCCAGATGGACGTTACTAGTTGGGGGGTTGTCTCTTCACAGTCTGACACTGGCAACACTGATTGGATAGTGTGTAGGGTCACACCCACAACTGGTAACACCCAGATGGACCTTTATTGCAGGCTGCTGATAATTCATTCACAAACTTCTAGCAGGAATAATAGTGGAATGACACAACATGGATTTATAAGAATAGATGCTCCAAAATTGTTATTACATGGGGAATTTAAGTAGTTACTACGACAGACATGCCAATGTAGAGAAAGTGAATATAAGGCACTTACTAATCTATTGTGATCGTCCATATTGTCTCCTTTGCTGGCTGGATTAATTTTTCCATCACATTATACATTGCTCGTTTCCATGGCTATGACCATGCCCACAATCCAGCAGCGGTGGTCGTGCTTGCACACTATAAGAAAAAAGCACCAACCTCTCTGGAGACCGGGACCGTAGGAGCTCACATAGGCTGGTGCTTTTTTTTCTATAGTGTGCAATTATTTACATTTTTGAGACATAACTGCATGCCAAGTTGTGCAGCAATACAGCTTTCTATCTGGTTATAGTTATTTTTTTAATTCTTTCTATGTTTCTAACTAGGAAAATGTAACAGCTTTCCAATTAAGGCTACTTTCACATTAGCGTTTTTCTTTTCCGGAATAGAGTTCTGTCACAGGGGCTCTATACCGGAAAAGAACTGATCAGGCATATCCCTATGCATTCTGAATGGAGAGCAATCCGTTCAGTTTGCATCAGGATGTCTTCAGTTCAGTCATTTTGACTGATCAGGCAAAAGAGAAAACCGTAGCATGCTACGGTTTGATCTCCGGCGAAAAAAACTGAAGACTTGCCTGATTGCCGGATCCGTAATTTCTTTTCCATAGGAATGTATTCAAAATACCAAAATGCTGCATCCGTCCTTCCGGTCTGCGCATGTGCACGACCTGTTGCACGCTTGTTCACTTGGCGGTTCCCATTAAAGGCTTTTTTTATACCGGATATGCTGCCTCCATCTTCTTTCCTGGGACTTGTTACGCAGGAGCCCTAATGAATCTTGGACTCCAGGTAGGCTGTTGCATGCCGGACGACCTCAAGATCTGGTGAGTGCGATTCCACAACTATTTTTTGTGTTGTGAACTCCGGCACTCTGATCGGGTCAAAAAATACTACATGCAGCATTTTTGTCTGACCAAAAGCATCCGGATCCCCATGAATGGGGATCCAGCGGTACATGGTGGTATCTGGCTATGACAGATACAGTGAACTCCGGCAGTCTGTTCCTCCGCCAGAGTTCATAGCGCAGATGTGAATGCCGCCTACATCTGGTGTTTGTATAGATACTTTCATCTAACTCTATACCAGCTATTGCTTGGTTTCGTTTGAGATGACATTTTACACCAATATTGTGCCACACAGTTTAGATTATGCCCCTTCCAGTAAAGCCACACTCAGTTTCAGTTAAGCCATGCCCCTTGTCGGACTAGGCACAGATTATTTCTCTAATCCCAGATGTGCCACATTGCAGCACATTTTGGAGCAATTTATGCCAAAATCTAGTTGCAGTTTGAGAAGGCACCGGCACTCGCAGTACCAGCATTACCTTCCCACAGCTTTGCCTAGGCCATGTGACATCACATTCATCAATCACACGATCTAGGCACAGCTCAGCCCATTAAAGCGAATGGGGCTGAGCTGTGATACTAAGCACAGCCGCTATACTATGTAGGACGCTGTGCTTAGGGGAACTGAGAGAAGGCCATGGTGCTACTGCCTTCTCAAACAGCTGATTGATGGGGCCCCTGGGTTTAACGCACTGAAAAAATTCTAAACGGGTGGAAATGCTCCAAAACCAAACACTGTAGCGAGTCTATAACCGGGGGAGCAATTCCTCCGCATGCGGTCCGTAGATAACAGCAATCCCCAGCAAAAAATGCGTACAATGGAGGGTGCCGGGGCGGACCACATGCACCACAAGGACATCTTACACAAAATTATACATTGTGCAGATGAAAAAATATACATACACAAATCACTGCAAAAAATGCACCAAAATGATACGCAACTGCCAATACTAGCTAATTCCTCAAGCCGATGTTAAAAGCTGAGAAATTTGCCAATATCTTCCAGTCAGGAACATATCGGAGCCCCTCATGCACCATGTCCCGGTGTCTCAGCACGCATGGGGTCCTACCACTGCGGACCGTATGCGGAGGAATTGCTCCCCCGATTATAGACACGCTACAGTGTATGGGTTTGGAGCATTTCCACCCGTTAAGGCCACTTTTTTCAGTGAGTTTTTGTCTTTATGTGTATGAAATGTGCCACTTTATTTTGTTGGTAACATTCTTTTGCACCTGGCAGCTTCTGTGTCACATGGTCTGTTGTGGGTGCGGCTTCTGTGTCACATGGTCTGTTGTGGGTGCGGCTCACAGCTTTATTTTACCTCACAGTGCATTGGTGATACCACTATGGAGGCCTGTGAGAGCCTGGCTGTGAGTTAATTGCACTGTTCAGACCTTGTTCACACACCACAGGTAGTTTAGTGGTAGGACCCCATGCGTGCTGAGACACCGTGACGTGGTACATGAGGGGCTCCGATATGTTCCTGACTGGAAGATATTGGCAAAGTTCTCAGCTTTTAACATCGGCTTGAGGAATTAGCTAGTATTGTCAGTTGGGTATCATTTTGGTGCATTTTTTGCAGTGATTTGTTTACATACACCATACACTGAAGTACTTTAGCATCGCAAATTATGGTGCTTGCAATATCTTCATATTAAGCCCTGACAAAGCCAGATGTTTAAATAACCATGGGGAGATAATGGTCACTCTTAGGCCTCATGCACACGACCGTGACTTTTTTGTGGTCTGCAAATTGCGGATCCGCAAAAAACGGATGCCGCCCGTGGGACTTCCGCAAGTCCGTATACGGAATCAAAATACGGCCCGTATACGGAACGCAAAAAAAAACGTTTGTGTGCATGAGCCCTTAATAACCAACAAATGGGTACCCAATTATAAATACAAGAAAAACTAAATTCGTGAAAAAACTAAATTAAAATAATGTGCCCAAAAAGAAGCAGAAGATCGCCCGCCAGGGTATAACACACTTATCACAAAATATCCTGCCACAGCCAGAGCATTCTACTATCAGAAAACTAAAGATGGTAAGAAAAAAAGGAATCTGTCTCACTATCTGTTTTGATTACTAAAAAATATAGTTACTACTTTCCATTTAAGCCAACTTTAGTCAGCCCCCAGCCTCAACATAGGAAGATTAAATATTCATTAACATGTCTTGGGTAGGTAGAATGCCATTTGTAATTTCTACGTTGACTGATTATCAAGAGGGTAAACAATTTCTGATGTTCTACTGCAGTATAATCACCCACTAAGTTACTATATGCATAGATCTGTCTGATAAGGACATCCTGTCTAATAGACATGATAGGTCATATACATTACTGTTAGGACGAAAACGACAAACATATTATATCATCCATAAAGTAAAAGAGAAAAATGTGATTGTCATCACTCTGCAATTCCACTCAAGTCTGAAAGTCGCAATTTTTCAATCTCATGTTGTTCATAGCTTTAGAAGATGAGACAGAGGCGGCTTTTAAATTAAAACTTGGTATGCAAACGTATACTGTCATTTTCTCTAGTCTCTTATGATACCATAAAGATTAATATGTTGCCATAGCGATTATATGGCAAAGTCATACTCTGTGATGTCAAAACTAAGAATAAAACATTGAAATCAGAAAGATCAGCTTCAGAAAGCAGTAGAGCGCCTTGGAACACGGCTATTTTTAATCAGTGGAAAGACTGGATTGTACAGGATCAGGTTTATTTGTCGAACACAGATGGGACTCTTCTTTATATATTTATTTACCTTGAGTAGCTGATGTTCGTCATTTTCCATTGACTTATACACAGACTGAAAATACGATTGGCCTTCGAGTGTTTAAAGGGGAAATCTGGCCCAAATCATATACTGATGTTTCATGGATACATGCGAAAATATTATGGTGATGACATCTGTGACCTCAGATCATCTGTCAGGACTTCGGCCAGCCACATTACTGTGCAAAGCTGTGCTGGGAGGGTAGCCGCGCTGACCAGCCAAGTCCCGGCTGGTTGACCGGTTCAGGTTTCTGTCTCTGTGTCAGATCCCAGAGCTGGGTGGGGAATTTAAGACTGCTGATTCCTAATTGACTTGCCTGTAATTTTTCTATACTGAAGTCCTGGTTCTCAAGCAATGTGCTTCTCACTACTATTTTATTAAAACTCAAATCTACAGTCTGTTTTCTGGACTAACCTCTTGTATTCTGATTATTCCTGGTATCCTGAAAGTGGATTTACTCTGTATTAACCTCTCGATTGCCAATTTTGCTTTAATCGCCTGTCCTGGTCTTGACTCTGCTTGTCAACTCCTCTTTGCTCCCCCGGTCATTCTGTTAGGTCTTCTTCTAGTGATCTCACACTGGTAATCTATTACTTGACTCTACAGACATAACCTGGGTCCCTAGCAGATACCGTAAGTCTATGCTGCCTTACAGGAGACTGCAGATTGGCTGGATCCATGGTAATCTCGCATTCTCTGGGTTCTTACTTTCACTTTGTAACACGTGCAGCCACCATTTTAGGAAAAACGGATTCATTTCTATAAAGAGCAAGGAGATTTGGATTTATTGTGAATCTAGGTTTTCCTAAACTTTGGACCGAATTCCGTTTCGAATGCTTCATATATCCATCATCCACTCACCTTTTCTGCATCTCACAAAGACATGGCAGTTGAAACCAGAAATCTCAAATTTTGACTCATCATACCAAAGTATGGATTTCTACTGGTTTAATGTCCATTCTTTCTGTTTATTGGTCCAAACAATTCTTTACTTCCGGTTACTGTTCCTCAGTAATTACTTCCTTGCTGCAATTCGACCATACAGGCCTGATTCTTTCCTGAATCAGTTCATATTGAAATGTGTCTAGTACTTAATCTCTGTAAAGTATTTATATAGGCTTTGATTTAAGGTATTGTTAATTTTCAGTTACTGAGGATGGGATTTATGCTCTGCAGCAGAGGTAACCATTGGTTTTCCTTTCTTGGGGCAATCTTCATGAAAGCAAGTTTAATAATAATGTTTGATGGTTTTCATGACTGCACTTGAGAATACCTTTTAAGTTGTGGAAATTTTTGGTCAGACTTATTGACCTTCATGTCTTAAAGTAATAATAGACTGTTGTTTCTCTTTACTTACTTGAGTGGTTATTGCCATTATGTGAATTAGAACAGCAGTAGAATAAGGCTAAACACTGTATGGAACTGTGTAGTAACCCTACCTCTGCATAACACAACTAGTGATGGACAAACATATATAGCTATGTCCATACGGTATAAGGAGTCAGTGCTTGGGGACGTCCCAGTGTATTTAAATCTAATTTAGCCTATATTTCAGAATAGTTTCTGCCAAGATTCAAACTCACGACTAGTGATGGACGAACATCGGCTGGGGTGGTTCGAAAACGCAATCGTGCGAATGCTATCAAATGTTTGCGAACCACACGTTCAGGTCATATTTGCAGCCACAAATTACTTATAAGAAGTGCACAAATAGTCGCACAACATGGACAGTGACATACCAAAGGGGGATCAATGGCAAAAATTCCCACCAAAAATATATATTTTAATTTTTATGTGTCTTAAAGGGGAACTCTCAAAAATGTGCCCTGTTGGAGCCTAGAAAAATGTTATTATAGGCCACGGGAGTACGGGCCCCCAAAAAATAGGCATTCATCTGACAGGAAAGGACAAGTGATTATGTGGCTGGAGGTATATTAGACGGTCAGTGGATAACAATTTTACTGTAGGCCAGTGAAGTACAGGCCCCCAAAAATATGCATTTACCTGACAGAAAAGAACAAGTGATTATGTGGCTGGAGGTATATTAGGCGGTCAGTGGAAAACAATTTTACTGGAGGCCAGTGGAGTACAGGCCCCAACAATTAGGCATTCACCTGACGGAAAAGAACAAGTGATTATGTGGCTGGATGTATATTAGACTGTCAGTGGATAACAATTTTACTGTAGGCCACGGGAGTACAGGCCCCCAAAATTATGCATTCACCGGACAGAAAAGAAAAAGTGATTATGTGGCTGGAGGTATATTAGACGGTCAGTGGATAACAATTTTACTGCAGGCCAGTACAGGTCCCAAAAATTAGGCATTCACCTGACAGAAAAGAACTTGTGATTATGTGGCTAGAGGTATAATAGGCGGTCACTGGATAAAATTTTTACTGTAGGCCACTGGAGTAGAGGCCCCAAAAATTAGGCATTCACCTGACAGAAAAGGTCTTTTATGCCACTGTATATACATAAGACAAGGACCTGTCACAGTCGTTACCTCTGGCTGTGACCTTCTGTCTATGCTCTCACTGCAGCTCCGTTCCTGTGTGTTTGTGGTTCTTTATGAGTTAACTCTGTGTGCCTATTTGGAGTTAATCCTCTGTCTGCTCCATGGGTGTGGCCTCTCTGCTGCACCCATGGAACCTGTATATAAGGCCGAATGCACATGGCCGTTGTTCACGGCCGTGAGCGGTCCGTGGAACCGCGGCCTGGATTCCTGCTGAGTGCAGGAGAGCACGGCGTCATGGGTTGCTATGACGCCGTGCGCTCCCTGCTGCCGCCGCAGTACAGTGATACACTGGTATAGATCATACCAGTGTATTACTGTACTGTGGCGGCAGCAGGGAGCGCACAGTGTCAAAGCAAACCAATAACGCCGTGCGCTCCTGCTCTCAGCAGGAATCCAGGCCGCGGTTCCACGGACCGCTCACGGCAGTGAACAACGGCCGTGTGCATTAGCCTAAGGCTGAGGTTTCCTCAGTTCTGTTTCAGCTCTCCTCGTGTGTGTTGTCTTGTCCTGCTCCTGCTGACCCATGGGATCTGTTTCTGTCTGTCTGTGCTCTGTGGGTTTCCTACTTGTTCATTCTGTCACGAGTTGGAGGTCCCAGGAGAGACCTCCGCGTCGTCAAGCAATAAACAAACGGAACTCAGGTACAGACACACAAGAGTTTATTGCACAAACAGAAACCAAGGAGGGAAACACAGAGAAAATTGAGAGCTCTATGTACTGTCCACACAGTGGGAGGAAAACCCCCACTGCGCCACTGTCTAGTAATACTCCAGAGGGGCGTGACTAAGCAACTCCTGGTATTCACTAGGGCCCCAGATGGTAGGGTTAGGCTTTGCCGCAGGGAGTTGCCAGGGTCCACTCTGCAGCGTGAACTAGACAGTGACAACAGAAGCAAACGGACAACAGGTACCAGAAGTTACCAACGGTACATAGGCAAACATAACAAACAGGCAAATACAAGCAGGCAACTAAAAACACAAGCATAAGTTCATAGCAAGGAAACAGGAGTGACAATGAGCAGAGAAGGACTAGCTCCACCAGTGGTATACTGCGTGGCCTTGCGCATAGCACTCTGCAGCAAGGCGCACTACAGCAAGGGCTTGCTGAACAGAGACATGAATACACACAAGGTAACTAAAACATAACTGGCAGAACAGTTAACAGAAACACAGGAAAGAGGACATCAATGAACAAGTAGGAGGGAGACAGACAGACACGGATCCCATGGGTCAGCAGCATGGGAGAGTGAGTACAAACTAGGAGCAGGACAAGACAACACACACCAGGAGAGCTGAAACAGAACTGAGGAAACCTCAGCCTTATATACAGGTTCCATGGGTGCAGCAGAGAGGCCACACCCATGGAGCAGACAGAGGATTAACTCCATATAGGCACACAGGGGAGTTAGCCCATAAAGAACCACAAACACACAGGAACGGAGCTGCAGCGAGAGCATAGACAGAAGGTCACAGCCAGAGGTAACGACTGTGACAGGACCATTCTTTGTTCTGGGTGGTGGCGGATATTTGTGGGCTGGCATGAGGAAATTCAATTACACGTGGTCATCACAGGTGTTGAATTTCTCAGAGATCCATGCCTCATTAATTTTTAGTCGTGAGCTAGGCGAGTGCGCTTATCGGTCACGATCACCCCTGCTGCGCTGACTGTCCTTTTGGACAGGACACTTAACGAGGGGCAAGCCAAGAGTTCCATGGAAAATTGTGCCAGCTCTGGCCACAGGTCAAGCCTGCACTCCCAGTAGTCCAGGGGTTTTTCGCTCCTCAGAGCATCCATATCGGCCGTTATCCCGATGTAGGCGGACAACTGTCGGTCTAGGCATTCCCTGAGGCTGGATCCAGAGGGAGGATCTCAATGGGTTGGCTGAAAGAATGATCTCATATCCAAAGTGACCAACACATCTTCAAACTGCCCTCTTCTTGCAGGCGCGGTAGGATTGGTACCCGCAACTGTTTCGCTGTGGGTGGAAATTCCTCTGCCAGCACCTGCAACAGCAGAATGCAGCATCTCTCGCAGCAAGACCTGGAAATGTTGCATTCTGACAGCCCTCTGTGATGCTGATAACATGTCCGCCATTTTGTGTTTGTACCTGGGGTCTAAGTACGTTGCGACCCAGTACTGGTCCTTTCCCTTTATGCTTTTTATATGGGGCTCCCTCTTCAAACACTGGAGCATGAAGACCCCCATTTGCACGAAATTGGAAGCAGTGGATCACTCTTGCTCCTGCTCATCGCCCAGGAGAATGTCATCCTCAGTCTCCAAACCCCAGTCATGGACAACACCATCCCAGAAAAGTTTAAAGTCCCCCTTAAAGCCTCTTCTTTCTCCACCTCCTCCCCCAGACACCATCCTCCTCTGACTTCTCTTCAGACTCCTGCTGACTTGTCTCAGATTAAGTAGCCACCCCTGGGAATTCATTCAGCATTGCGACTTCCTCATCTTCCAGCTCCTGCTCCTCGACAGCTTGATCAATGACAAGAAGCAATGCACACTCCAGAAAGAAGGCGTAAAGTACGATGTCACTGATGGTGCCTCGGCTGCGACTGACCAGTTTGGTGATCTCATCAAATGGCCGCAGTCGGCATGCATCACACATGAGCAGCCACTGGCTCAGTGAAAAGAAACCAAGCTCCCAGAACCTGTCCTGCTGCAGAGGTCATACAGGTAGTGGATAATGGCACGTTGCTACTGAAGCAGCCTATCAAGCATATACAAGGTGGAATTCCAGTGTGTTAAGCTGTCACAAATCAGACGTCTGACTGGCAGGTGGTGTCGCCACTGAACGTCAGCAAGGCGAGCCATGGCCGTGTAAGAACTTCTAAAATGGACAGAGATTTTCCTGGCCTGCTGCAAGACGTACTGGACCTTGGGGTATTTGGCTGCACAACTAAGTTCAGGACATTTTCCATGCACGGCATGTGTGTCATTTTGACCTGTTTCAGCGCATTCAGCAGATCGGCACCGTTGTCGCACACTACTTTAACAACTGTCAAATTAGGCGGGGTTAACCACTGATCGACCTGTGACCGCAGAGCTGAAAGCAGTGCAGAACCGGTATGGCTCTTGGCTTCCAGGCACAACAGCCACAGTACAGAATGGCAACGTCTCACTTGGCATGTCGAATAGGTTCTGGGGAGCTTGGGGGGTGCAGCAGAAGAGGCGGTAGCAGTGGAAAAGGAGAAGTCAGCCGAGGAGGAGACGGAGGATGGAGTAGGAGGAGGAGAAGAAGAGGCAGGCTTGCATGCAATCCCGGGCGGCAACACAAAATCCACACGGGTGCCACGGGTTATATGCTTGACAGCAGTCAGAAGGTTCACCGAGTGGGCAGTCAAAGTTATGTACCTTCCCTGCCGTGTTTGCTAGACCACGTGTCTGTGATCAGATGTATCTTGGCACTGACATTGTGTGCCAGAGATTTATTCACTTGCCACCGAACGTGGCCATATAGCTCTTGGATGCCCTTCTGGGAGAAATATTTCCTTCCGGGGACCTTCCATTGCGGTGTGCCAATGGCCACAAATTTTTAAAGGCCTCTGAGTCCACCCGTTTATATGGCAGTAGTTGGCGGGCTAGCAGTTCCGACAAGCCAGTGGTCAGCCATTGGGCAAGAGGGTTATCTACTTTTTATGTTCAAACATTTGGGGCACGGAAGCCTGCCTTCTGCCAGATGAACGCGACTATGGCACAGTGGACTGCTGGGTGGCAGCCATTGCTATCTCCTCTTTCTCATCCGATGCTAAGAATGGCTGCGGATTGGTAAGGTCTTGGAATATAATTCCTCTGACTCAAGTGGAAGGGCTATGGTGGTGGTGGTGTCTTTGGGGGTGCACACAGCAGAGAGTGAGGAGGGTGCAGATACAGAGGATGAGGAAGGTGCAGAAGCGGAAGTCTGAGTAAGCCACTCAACCAACTCTGGTGCATCCTTTGACGTAACGCACGCACCTTCTACAACCTCCCACTTAGATTCCGGCCTGGTGCACCTGCCCGACCCCTTCAACCCCTGCGGAACAGCCTGCCTCTTCCTCTCCCTGTCATTTTCAAAATGACCCTGTGCTAAAGTCCCTAGAGAAGAGCAGTATTTGTGGAAGCTGTTATATCGCAGGCCTCAATCAGTATGTGGTAGAAGCCATTATATCGCACCCCTCAATCAGTATTTTGTGGAAACAGATATATAGAACCCCATAATCAGTATTTTGTAGAAGCAGGCATATCGCACCCCTCAATCAGTATTTTGTGTAAACAGGTATATCGAACACCTGAATCAATATTTGGTGGAAGCAAGTATATTGCACCCTCAATCAGTAGTTTGTGGAAGCAGGTATATCAAACCTCTCAATCAGTATTTTGTGGAAGCAGGTATATCGCACCCCTCAATCAGTATTTTGTGGAAACAGGTTTATAGAACAGCTGAATCAATATTTGGTGGAAGCAAGTATATCACACCCCTCAATCTGTATTTTGTGGAAGCAGGTATATCAAACCCCTTAGGCTAGGTTCATACCTGAACATTTTACAGCGCATTCCTACGCGCTGTAAAACGCTCAACAGGCAAAAACCAATGTTTCCCTATGGGCATGGTTCTCACCTGAGTGTTTTACAGCACGTATGAACGCGCTGTAAAATGCCCTACGCCCCAAGAAGTACAGGAGCTTCTTTAGGGCGCATTGTCGCGCGTTCCCGCCCATAGACTTCAGGTATATAGAACACCTGAATCAATATTTGGTGGAAGCAGGTTTATCGCACCCCTCAATCAGTATTTTGTGGAAGCAGGAATATCGCACCCCTTAATCAGTACTTTGTGGAAGCAGGTATATCGCACCCCTCAATCTGTATTTTTTTGAAGCAGGTATATCAAAACCCTTAATCAGTATTTTGTGGAAGCAGGTATATCGCACCCCTCAATCTGTATTTTGTGGAAGCAGGTATATCAAACCCCTAATTAGTATTTTGTGGAAGCAGATATACTGCACCCCTCAATCAGTATTTTGTGGAAGCAGGTATATCGCACCCCTCAATCAGTATTTTGTGGAAGCAGGTATATAGAATCCCTTAATCAGTATTTTTGTAGAAGGAGGTATATCGCACCCCTCAATCAGTATTTTGTGGAAACAGGTATATAGAACACCTAAATCAATATTTGGTGGAAGCAGGTATATCGCACCCCTCAATCAGTATTTTGTAGAAGCAGGTATATCAAACCCCTCAATCAGTATTTTGTGGAAGCATGAATATGGAACCCTTTTATCAGTATTTTGTAGAAGCAGGTATATCACACCCCTCAATCAGTATTTTGTGGAAGCCTGTGTATCGCAGGCCTCAATGAATATTTGGTGGAAGCAGGTATATAGAACCCCTCAATCAGTATTTTGTGGAAGCAGGTATATCGCACCCCTCAATCAGTATTTTTGTAGAAGCAGGTATATCGCACCCCTCAATCAGTATTTTGTGGAAACAGGTATATAGAACACCTGAATCAATATTTGGTGGAAGCAGGTATATCGCACCCCTCAATCAGTATTTTGTGGAAGCAGGTATATCAAACCCCTCAATCAGTATTTTGTGGAAGCATGTATATGGAACCCCTTTATCAGTATTTTGTAGAAGCAGGTATATCGCACTCCTCAATCAGTATTTTATAGAAGCGGTTATATAGAACCCCTTAATCAGAATTTTGTAGAAGCAGGTATATCAAACCCCTTGATCAGTATTTTGTGGAAGCAGGTATATTGCACCTCTCAATCTGTATTTTGTGGAAGCAGGTATATCAAACCCCTTAATCAGTATTTTGTGGAAGCAGGTATATCGCAATCTCAATCAGTATTTTGTGGAAGCAGGTATATAGAACCCCTTAATCAGTATTTTGTAGAAACAGGTATATAGCACCCCTCAGTCAGTATTGTGTAGAGACAGGTATATAGAACCCCTGAATCAATATTTGGTCGAAGCAGGTATATTGCACCCCTCAATCAGTATTTTGTGCAAGCAGGTATATCAAACCCCTTAATCAGTATTTTGTGGAAGCAGGTATATCGCACCCCTCAATCAGTATTTTGTGGAAGCAGGTATATCAAACCCCTTGATCAGTATTTTGTGGAAGCAGGTATATTGCACATCTCAATCTGTATTTTGTGGAAGAAGGTATATCGCAATCTCAATCAGTATTTTGTGGAAGCAGGTATATTGCACCCCTCAATCAATATTTTGTTGAAGCATGTATATAGAACCCCTTAATCAGTATTTTGTAGAAACAGGCATATAGCACCCCTCAATCAGTATTTTGTAGAGACAGGTATATAGAACCCCTGAATCAATATTTGGTCGAAGCAGGTATATTGCACCCCTCAATCAGTATTTTGTGCAAGCAGGTATATCAAACCCCTTAATCAGTATTTTGTGGAAGCAGGTATATCACACCCCTCAATCAGTATTTTGTGGAAGCAGGTATATAGAACCCCTTAATCAGTATTTTGTAGAAACAGGTATATAGCACCCCTCAATCAGTATTTTGTAGAGACAGGTATATAGAACCCCTGAATCAATATTTGGTGGAAGCAGGTATATCGCACCCCTCAATCAGTATTTTGTAGAGACAGGTATATAGAACCCCTGAATCAATATTTGGTGGAAGCAGGTATATCGCACCCCTCAATCAGTATTTTGGGGGAGCCGGTGTATCGCAGGCCTTAATCAATATTTTGTAGAAGCAGGTATATCGCACCCCTCAATCAATATTTTGTGGAAACAGGTATATAAAACCCCTGAATCAATATTTGGTGGAAGCAGGTAAATCGCACCCCTCAATCAGTATTTTGTGGAAGCAGGTATATCAAACCGCTTAATCAGTATTTTGTCGAAGCAGGTATAATACACCCCTCAATCATTTTTTGGGGGGCAACAGGTATATCACACCCTTTGCAATTAGTTGTTCCAATAAGGCTTGTCCCTCTACAAACATGCGGTATCGCAGCAGAACTGCACACAACTGCTGCACAATACAAATGCACTATAATATACTTTCTATCTTATATAAAAGTATATTATAGGTATATCACACCCCTCAATCAGTTTTTTGGGGGGGGGCAACAGCAGGGGCGTACATAGAAATCATTGGGCCCCATAGCAAGAATCTGAATTGGGCCCCCTAACTCTGCCACTACCCACTCCTTCCCTGCCACACCCCCATTTGCCAATTCCACCCCATTATGATTTTTTTTTGCCAGCTTCCCACTACATTGTAAGCCATATTAAAGTACAACTTGTCCTGAAAAAAAAAAAGGTGTCATATAGCTATGTGAACAGAAAAAAAAAAGTTATGGCTCAAGGAAAATAGGCGGGAAAAAAACACGAAAAAAACTCTGGTATCCTAAGGGTTAAATGGGTTATCTTATGTTCCCCAAAAAGCCCGGGCACCACATACAGATAATACTTATGCCCGGTGGGAGGGTGCAGCCAATAGCAGGCCGTTTCGGAAATGAGCCTCCCTAGCGTCACCTGCAAAGCTAGGGAGGCTTGTTTCCATCGTGGCCTGCTATTGACTGCCCCCAACATTGCTGGATGTTTTCATCCACGTGACGGAGGGATGCAGTGGCGGCTGTGCAGGCATCAGGGGTGATGCGGGTGCCAGGGAGTAGCGGAGACATTTACTACAATCACATCAAGCAGCAAAGCCGAGCAGATCACATCATGTCACACAAATCAGCAGCCGTTACCCGTAATAAGGAGGATCTAAACACCACATGAAGAACCTTCCACAAGCAGTGCTCCCTCTAAGCCTTGGCAGCTGTGAGCTGGGTCGGCTCAGAGCTTGGCACAGCACCATCAAAGGTGGGCAATAGGAAAACCTAAGATAATTGTCACATTAAAAAGCATACAGTGTAACCCCTGCACCATCCCATACAATACAGTATAATCCCTGCACCATGCTGTGTAATATACAGTATAATCCCTACACCACGCTGTACGGAATACATTATAATCCCTGCACCATACCGTACAGTATATAGTATCGTTCATATACCAAGCTATATAATATACAGTATAACCCCTATACCATGCTGTGTAATATACATTATAATCACTACACAATGCTGTACAATATACATTTTAATCCCTGCACCATGCTGTACAATATAGATTATAATCCTTGCACCATGCTGTACAATATACAGTATAATCCATGCACCATGCCGTATAATTTACATTATAATGCTTGCACTGCTGTACAGTATACATTATAACCCCTCCACCATGCTGTACATTATACATTATAATCCATACACCATACAGTAAAATATACTGTATAATCCATACACCATGCTGTACAATATACAACATAACCCCACAGTGTAGGTGTTATACTGTATATTGAACGGCATGGTGCAGGGATTATAATGTATATTGTACAGCATGGTGCAGGGATTATAATGTATATTGTACGGCATGGTACAGTGATTATAATTTATTCTGTACAGCAAATGTATGGAGGTTACACCATGCTGAGCAATATAACCCCTGTGGGATAGATAGATAGATAGATAGATAGATATGAGATAGATATACCTTTAAACAGCCTATACCTATATACAGCCTACAACTATCTACTGCTTATACCTATATACAGCCTATAGCTATATACAGTCTACACCTATAGGCAGCCTATACCTATAGGCAGCCTATACCTATATACAGTCTACACCTATGTACAGTCTGCATGGTGTGGACTGCACATATGTGTAGACTGTATATAGGTATAGGCTGTATATAGATATAGGCTGTATATAGCTATACACCGTATATAGGTTTATATAGGCTGTATATAAGTATAGGCAGTACAGTGGGGTGCGAAGGTTTGGGCAACCTTGTTAATCGTCATGATTTTCCTGTATAAATCGTTGGTTGTTACGATAAAAAATGTCAGTTAAATATATCATATAGGAGACACACACAGTGATTTTTGAGAAGTGAAATAAAGTTTATTGGATTTACAGAAAGTGTGCTATAATTGTTTAAATAAAATTAGGCAGGTGCATAAATTTGGGTACCACAAAAAAAGAAATGAAATCAATATTTAGTAGATCCTCCTTTTGCAGAAATTACAGCCTCTAAATGCTTCCTGTAGGTTACAATGAGAGTCTGGATTCTGGTTGAAGGTATTTTGGACCATTCCTCTTTACAAAACATCTTTAGTTCATTCAGGTTTGATGGCTTCCGAGCATGGACAGCTCTCTTTAAGTCACACCACAGATTTTTAATTATATTCAGGTCTGGGGACTGAGATGGCCATTCCAGAACGTTGTACTTGTTCCTCTACATAAATGCCTTAGTGGATTTTGAGCAGTGTTTAGGGTCGTTGTCTTGTTGAAAGATCCAGCCCCAGCGCAGCTTCAGCTTTGTCACTGATTCCTGGACATTGGTCTCTAGAATCTGCTGATACTGAGTGGAATTCATGCGTCCCTCAACTTTGACAAGATTCCCAGTCCCTGCACTGGCCACACAGCCCCACAACATGATGGAACCACCACCATTTGTTACTGTAGGTAGCAGGTGTTTTTCTTGGAATGCTGTGTTCTTTTTCCTCCATGCATAACGCCCCTTGTTATCGTCAAATTACTCAATTTTAGTTTCATCAGTCCACAGCACCTTATTCCAAAATTAAGCTGACTTGTCCAAATGTGCTTTAGCCCACCTCAAGCGGCACTTTTTGTGCTGTGGGCTGAGAAAAGGCTTCCTCTGCATCACTCTCGCATACAGCATCTCCTTGTGTAAAGTGTGCTGAATGGTTGAACGATGCATATTCTAGTTTGTTTAACACTTTTTGATTAATCCTTAATTCCACGTGTGTTCCTTTATTGTTTTCATGTCTTCAATATGAATCTACAATGTAGAAAAAACATGGAATGAAAAGGTGTGTCCAAACTTTTGACTGGTTTGGTACACCCAAATAGCAGATCAGCGGGGTGCAAGATTGTATGGATGGAATGGTGGTCACACATGTGCTACAGCTCCATTCAACTCTAAGGGACTGAGTGTCACGGATGGTGTAACAGAAAACAAGAAGTTACAAATAAGGATCCGACTGGCTTGATCCGAAACTAAGGAACAAAAGGGTGACCCCTATTTAAGCCCTGAAACTCTCCCTGTCTTCTCAGCCCATGCAAAGATCTCTATGATAGAAAATTGCATGCGCTCGTGCCTCGACTGTATGACACCTGAACACCCTATAATAGTGAGGGGACACAACCACCGGCTCCCTACACTTAATACGGAGGGAGTCAGGGTCACCTAGGATCAAGCAAACAGGAAAACACAAATCAATGAACAGACTTATCTGTAGAAGCATAAGTTGTAGCATCCAGCATGTACACACTCCAGGAAGTTGTATAAACCACAAAGTGATGCAGTTTGGGAGGGGATTTAAAGGGATGCAATCAGTGCAACTAGATGACAGCTGAGAGAGGGAAACGAGATGACAAAACGAAAGCAAAACAAAAGAACCTCAAGCAGGAGGTTCTGAAGAACGTCTGTCAGAGCTTCTCAGATGTCTGGCGGTGACACTGAGGGAGATACTCATCAACTGTCCCATAGAGATTAATGGAGCTGAAGTAAGTGTGTTCCACATCACCTTGTTTTGTGATAGCTTACGTCAGTCATAAAAATGGCATTGTTTGCTATGTTCTACCCAGAGTTGTCACTGCATCCTTATAAAAGGTCACAAAAATTGTTGCAATCTGACTCCGGTAAATGGGAGGAATAGAAAGTGGATATACTGTACTGTACATTTATTCTGAATAATTATTTGCTTGATGCAATGCCAGTTTATTTTACTTTATCGTGAACCAATGCTGTCTGAAATAAGTTTGAATTGCGGTCATTTACCTTGGGAAAAGATCAGACCAACTTCCAAAATTTGTAAAACTTTTTTAAAATAAATATTAAATACTATATTTCACTATTGTGGTTTTAACTGTATTACTGGCAGCACTGTTTGGAAAGGGGCACGATATTAACATCTATCTTAGGGGACAAAAAAGCTAGAAATGCCTAGCTTTTTCTAAAAACGGTATACAATAACATAAAACACCTAGAAACGTTAGTAGAAAAACATGAAATTTAATTCAAATGTAATTTTTTTTTAAATATATATCTATAAATATATACTGTGTGTGTATATATATATATATATATATATATATATATAGTTATAAATATTAATGTGTGTATATATATATATATATATATATATATATATACAGGTCCTTCTAAAAAAATTTGCATATTGTGATAAAGTTCATTATTTTCTGTAATGTACTGGTGATAAACATTAGACTTTCATATATTTTAGATTCATTACACACAACTGAAGTAGTTCAAGCCTTTTATTGTTTTAATATTGATGATTTTGGCATACAGCTCATAAAAACCCCAAATTCCTATCTAAAAAAATTAGCATATCATGAAAAGGTTCTCTAAACTAGCTATTAACCTAATCATCTGAATCAACTAATTAACTCAAAACACCTGCAAAAGATTCCTGAGGCTTTTAAAAACTCCCAGCCTGGTTCATTACTCAAAACCGCAATCATGGGTAAGACTGCCGACCTGACTGCTATCCAGAAGGCCATCATTGACACCCTCAAGCAAGAGGGTAAGACACAGAAAGAAATTTCTGAACGAATAGGCTGTTCCCAGGGTGCTGTATCAAGGCACCTCAGTGGGAAGTCTGTGGGAAGGAAAAAGTGTGGCAGAAAACACTGCACAACGAGAAGAGGTGACCGGACCCTGAGGAAGATTGTGGAGAAGGACCGATTCCAGACCTTGGGGGACCTGCGGAAGCAGTGGACTGAGTCTGGAGTAGAAACATCCAGAGCCACCGTGTACAGGCGTGTGCAGGAAATGGGCTACAGGTGCCGCATTCCCCAGGTCAAGCCACTTTTGAACCAGAAACACCTGACCTGGGCTACAGAGAAGCAGCACTGGACTGTTGCTCAGTGGTCCAAAGTACTTTTTTCGGATGAAAGCAAATTTTGCATGTCATTCGGAAATCAAGGTGCCAGAGTCTGGAGGAAGACTGGGGAGAGGGAAATGCCAAAATGCCTGAAGTCCAGTGTCAAGTACCCACAGTCAGTGATGGTCTGGGGTGCCATGTCAGCTGCTGGTGTTGGTCCACTGTGTTTTATCAAGGGCAGGGTCAATGCAGCTAGCTATCAGGAGATTTTGGAGCACTTCATGCTTCCATCTGCTGAAAAGCTTTATGGAGATGAAGATTAAATTTTTCAGCACGACCTGGCACCTGCTCACAGTGCCAAAACCACTGGTAAATGGTTTACTGACCATGGTAAAAGGTGTGTCCAAACTTTTGACTGGTTTGGTACACCCAAATAGCAGATCAGCGGGGTGCAAGATTGTATGGATGGAATGGTGGTCACACATGTGCTACAGCTCCATTCAACTCTAAGGGACTGAGTGTCATGGATGGTGTAACAGAAAACAAGAAGTTACAAATAAGGATCCGACTGGCTTGATCCAAAACTAAGGAACAAAAGGGTGACCCCTATTTAAGCCCTGAAACTCTCCCTGTCTTCTCAGCCCATGCAAAGATCTCTATGATAGAAAATTGCATGCCCTCGTGCCTCGACTGTATGACACCTGAACACCCTATAATAGTGAGGGGACACGACCACCGGCTCCCTTCACTTAATACGGAGGGAGTCAGGGTCACCTAGGATCAAGCAAACAGGAAAACACAAATCAATGAACAGACTTATCTGTAGAAGCATCAGTTGTAGCATCCAGCATGTACACACTCCAGGAAGTTGTATAAACCACAAAGTGATGCAGTTTGGGAGGGGATTTAAAGGGATGCAATCAGTGCAACTAGATGACAGCTGAGAGAGGGAAACGAGATGACAAAACGAAAGCAAAACAAAAGAACCTCAAGCAGGAGGTTCTGAAGAACGTCTGTCAGAGCTTCTCAGATGTCTGGCGGTGACACTGAGGGAGATACTCATCAACTGTCCCATAGAGATTAATGGAGCTGAAGTAAGTGTGCTCCACATCACCTTGTTTTGTGATAGCTTACGTCAGTCATAAAAATGGCATTGTTTGCTATGTTCTACCCAGAGTTGTCACTGCATCCTTATAAAAGGTCACAAAAAATTGTTGCACTCTGACTCCGGTAAATGGGAGGAATAGAAAGTGGATGTACTGTACTGTACATTTATTCTGAATAATTATTTGCTTGATGCAATGCCAGTTTATTTTACTTTATCGTGAACCAATGCTGTCTGAAATAAGTTTGAATTGCGGGCATTTACCTTGGGAAAAGATCAGACCAACTTCCAAAATTTGTAAAACTTTTTTTAAATAAATATTAAATACTATATTTCACTATTGTGGTTTTAACTGTATTACTGGCAGCACTGTTTGGAAAGGGGCACGATATTAACATCTATCTTAGGGGACAAAAAAGCTAGAAATGCCCAGCTTTTTCTAAAAACGGTATACAATAACATAAAACACCTAGAAACGTTAGTAGAAAAACATGAAATTTAATTCAAATGTAATTTTTAAAAAAATATATATCTATAAATATATACTGTGTGTGTATACATATATATATATATATATATATATATATAGTTATAAATATTAATGTGTGTGTATATATATATATATATATATATATATATATATATACAGGTCCTTCTAATGCATATTGTGATAAAGTTAATTATTTTCTGTAATGTACTGATAAACATTAGACTTTCATATATTTTAGATTCATTACACACAACTGAAGTAGTTCAAGCCTTTTATTGTTTTAATATTGATGATTTTGGCATACAGCTCATGAAAACCCCAAATTCCTATCAAAAAAAATTAGCATATCATGAAAAGGTTCTCTAAACGAGCTATTAACCTAATCATCTGAATCAACTAATTAACTCTAAACACCTGCAAAAGATTCCTGAGGCTTTTAAAAACTCCCAGCCTGGTTCATTACTCAAAACCGCAATCATGGGTAAGACTGCCGACCTGACTGCTGTCCAAAAGGCCATCATTGACACCCTCAAGCAAGAGGGTAAGACACAGAAAGAAATTTCTGAACGAATAGGCTGTTCCCAGGGTGCTGTATCAAGGCACCTCAGTGGGAAGTCTGTGGGAAGGAAAAAGTGTGGCAGAAAACGCTGCACAACAAGAAGAGGTGACCGGACCCTGAGGAAGATTGTGGAGAAGGACCGATTCCAGACCTTGGGGGACCTGCGGAAGCAGTGGACTGAGTCTGGAGTAGAAACATCCAGAGCCACCGTGTACAGGCGTGTGCAGGAAATGGGCTACAGGTGCCGCATTCCCCAGGTCAAGCCACTTTTGAACCAGAAACACCTGACCTGGGCTACAGAGAAGCAGCACTGGACTGTTGCTCAGTGGTCCAAAGTACTTTTTTCGGATGAAAGCAAATTTTGCATGTCATTCGGAAATCAAGGTGCCAGAGTCTGGAGGAAGACTGGGGAGAGGGAAATGCCAAAATGCCTGAAGTCCAGTGTCAAGTACCCACAGTCAGTGATGGTCTGGGGTGCCATGTCAGCTGCTGTTGTTGGTCCACTGTGTTTTATCAAGGGCAGGGTCAATGCAGCTAGCTATCAGGAGATTTTGGAGCACTTCATGCTTCCATCTGCTGAAAAGCTTTATGGAGATGAAGATTTAATTTTTCAGCACGACCTGGCACCTGCTCACAGTGCCAAAACCACTGGTAAATGGTTTACTGACCATGGTATTACTGTGCTCAATTGGCCTGCCAACTCTCCTGACCTGAACCCCATAGAGAATCTGTGGGATATTGGGAAGAGAAAGTTGAGAGACGCAAGATCCAACACTCTGGATGAGCTTAAGGCCGCTATCGAAGCATCCTGGGCCTCCATAACACCTCAGCAGTGCCACAGGCTGATTGCCTCCATGCCACGCCGCATTGAAATAGTCATTTCTGCAAAAGGATTCCCCACCAAGTATTGAGTGCATAACTGAACATAATTATTTGAAGGTTGACTTTTTTTGTATTAAAAACACTTTTCTTTTATTGGTCAGATGAAATATGCAATTTTTTTTAGATAGGAATTTGGGGTTTTCATGAGCTGTATGCCAAAATCATCAATATTAAAACAATAAAAGGCTTGAACTACTTCAGTTGGTGTGTAATGAATCTAAAATATATGAAAGTCTAATGTTTATCAGTACATTACATAAAAAATAATGAACTTTATCACAATATGCTAAGTTTTTTTAGAAGGACCTGTATATATATATATATATATATATATATATAAAAAAGAAAAAAGAAAAACGTATGGCAGCACCAATTTACACCAAAGAGAAAAGAGAGGGTGCTAGGTCCAGGGAATTCACTGCTTACCCTTGTATGTAGACGAAAACGGACAGCAACTCCAAGTAGTACAAAAATAATTTATTGGGCCACAGTGGCACAGAGGCGACGTTTCGGCTCAAAATCCAGAGCCTTTCTCAAGCATCAAAACACAAAGGTGAGTGCACATATAAATAGGTGTACACAATTATAACATTATAATTAATTGATGTTCACAATTAATATCAAAGTAATAAATACATCAATAAACAGTGTTTGAAAAAAGTGACAACATACAGAAATGAATCCAATGATACATAATTATGTGTATGATCCGTGATAAATACATATAAAGAAGCATAATTCATAATATAAACATAAGTGGCTCCAATGTAAATCATCTGTTTCAAATCTTCTTTAATAATCTATGATTAAAAACAAGGAGGTGCCAGAGAAATAAGGGTGACGTACCACAGAGTCCGCATGTATCCACATCTCGACAATGGCCACACTTGGCGTCTAGCTGGATGAAGTGCGCAGGCGCCAGTATCCGTCCCTACAGAATCGCGTCATATTACGTCCTGATACGGCGCGCCCGCATCATACCTTGCGTCATCAACTACACGCCATTCACTCCACTCCAGTGCGCATGCTCAAAGCGTTCTAACTAGAGACACGCCATATTTGGTTCTGGACGGGTTGCCCATAGTTCCTAAATCTATATTTGGGGTGGCTAACTGGAGGCAAAAATAAGAGAACCATAATCCTCTGTCAGGGGATCATGGTAATCCTATGTTGGGCATGCATTATGGTCCCGATCGACACCCCAGTATCGGTCGTGTACCAAGTGCCGCCCCCATCTTGCCACTCATAGCCACCCGATAAGGGTTCTCCTTAATAATACATATTCTTCAAAAAAACAGGTATGTACAGTGTGTCGGAACATGATCCGACCCCAACACACAATCCAATCCAGATAAGTCCAAATATGTGGATACCATCGGACGTGAGATACAGCTTACTTCCATGTGGAGAAACGACACCCAGACTTCATAGCTCTTTTTTTCTAATATTCATTGATCATCTGCAATATAATGATAATGAAGATTAATAATATTCAATTGAGAAAGAACAAGTTCAAGTTAAATCTCATAATAACCTTTGTGTAGGATCAACACCTACAGTCAAGTGAAAGACGTGTAGCAAATGACACAAGACATACCAGGGGCAAACCACCTCTTCAAGTACATACCCCTAAATTGAAATCTACATTGAGACCATTTGGCCTTAAGGTGTTTAGCCTGTGTATCCACAGTAGTTCTCTCCTTTTTAATAATAAATTCCTATTGCCCCCCCGTCTGGGCATAGGGATATGGTCTATGATCCAGCATTTTAGTTGGTATTCTGTATGATCCATCTCAACAAAATGTTTAGGGATAGGTAGATCCCGACGTTTTTTTCTAATGGTGAAGCGGTGATTGTTTAGTCTGGTTTTCAGATCGGTGGAAGTCTCACCTATATACAGTAATTTGCACGGGCAACTCAAAACATAGATCACATAATTCGAGCTACAAGTGAGATAAAAAGGAATAGGGTATCTCACATTGGTCTCCGGGTGTGTGAAAGTTTTTCCTTTACAGATGTATTTACAGTTCACACAGCAGAGACATGGGAAACATCCCGTGCTCTGCTGTGTCAATGTTCTCTGTGTTAGACCAGGTCCTGCACCTATATCCGCATGTACTAATTGGTCACGTAAAAGTTTCTCCACATGGAAGTAAGCTGTATCTCACGTCCGATGGTATCCACATATTTGGACTTATCTGGATTGGATTGTGTGTTGGGGTCGGATCATGTTCCGACACACTGTACATACCTGTTTTTTTGAAGAATATGTATTATTAAGGAGAACCCTTATCGGGTGGCTATGAGTGGCAAGATGGGGGCGGCACTTGGTACACGACCGATACTGGGGTGTCGATCGGGACCATAATGCATGCCCAACATAGGATTACCATGATCCCCTGACAGAGGATTATGGTTCTCTTATTTTTGCCTCCAGTTAGCCACCCCAAATATAGATTTAGGAACTATGGGCAACCCGTCCAGAACCAAATATGGCGTGTCTCTAGTTAGAACGCTTTGAGCATGCGCACTGGAGTGGAGTGAATGGCGTGTAGTTGATGACGCAAGGTATGATGCGGGCGCGCCGTATCAGGACGTAATATGACGCGATTCTGTAGGGACGGATACTGGCGCCTGCGCACTTCATCCAGCTAGACGCCAAGTGTGGCCATTGTCGAGATGTGGATACATGCGGACTCTGTGGTACGTCACCCTTATTTCTCTGGCACCTCCTTGTTTTTAATCATAGATTATTAAAGAAGATTTGAAACAGATGATTTACATTGGAGCCACTTATGTTTATATTATGAATTATGCTTCTTTATATGTATTTATCACGGATCATACACATAATTATGTATCATTGGATTCATTTCTGTATGTTGTCACTTTTTTCAAACACTGTTTATTGATGTATTTATTACTTTGATATTAATTGTGAACATCAATTAATTATAATGTTATAATTGTGTACACCTATTTATATGTGCACTCACCTTTGTGTTTTGATGCTTGAGAAAGGCTCTGGATTTTGAGCCGAAACGTCGCCTCTGTAAAAATTATTTTTGTACTACTTGGAGTTGCTGTCCGTTTTCGTCTATATATATATATATATATATATATATATATATATATATATACACTGCCTGTTCCCCCAAAAAGTTGCCACAAAAAAATGATTTATTTCCATCCATTTTTTTTTTTTTACCAAGATCTTGCATTGATGATGGTAGAGTCTGACTGATGTGCAAAGCCTTCTCCAGTATATCCCAAAGATTCTCAATCGGGTTAAGGTCTGGACTGAGTGAAAATGATGTCTCATGCTCCCTGAACCACTGTTTCACAATTTGAGCCCGAAGAGTCCAATCTTTATGCTCCCTAGCAAACTTTTTTTTCTGGTTTGCCTTACTGATTAGTGGTTTTCATATGGCTACACAGTTGTTCAGTCCCAATCCCTTGAGTTCCCTTGGCATTGTGCATGTGGAAATGCTCTTCACTATTAAACATAGCCCTGAGTTCTACTGTTGTTTTTCTTTGATTTGATTTCACCAAACGTTTAAGTGATCGCCGATCACGATTATTCAGGATTTTTTTCCCCACCACATTTCTTCCTCGAATATGATGGGTCCCCACTATCCTTCCAGTTTTTAATAATGCGTTGGAAAGTTCTTAACTCAATTTTAATAGTTTCTGCAATCTCATAGTTACATAGTTAATACGGTTGAAAAAAGACAAACGTCCATCAAGTTGAACCAAGGGATAGGTGGGGACGCAAATCCCAGAAGGAAGTGAGACTCAGATTTCTACACGTTTTCATGAGCATTTATGTTTTTTACTTTTAAGTAGGGATGAGCGAACTCGAACTGTATAGTTCGGGTTCGTACCGAATTTTGGGGTGTCCGTGACACGGACCCGAACCCGGACATTTTCGTAAAAGTCCGAGTTCGGGTTCGGCGTTCGTCGCAAAGCAGCCAATCAACAAGCGTCATACTACTTGCCCCAAGAGGCTGTCACAGCCATGCCTACTATTGGCATGGCTGTGATTGGCCAGAGCACCATGTGACCCAGCCTCTATTTAAGCTGGAGTCACATAGCGCCGCCCGTCACTCTGCTCTGATTAGCGTAGGGAGAGGTTGCGGCTGCGACAGTAGGGCGAGATTAGGCAGATTAACTCCTCCAAAGGACTTGATTAATCGATCGATCTGCAGCTGTGCATCATTGAGCTGCTGAAATTCAATTGCTCACTGTTTTTAGGCTGCCCAGACCGTTTGTCAGTCACTTTTTTCTGGGGTGATCGGCGGCCATTTTGTGTCTTGTGGTGCGCCAGCACAAGCTGCGACCAAGTGCATTTAACCCTCAATGGTGTGGTTGTTTTTTGGCTAAAGCCTACATCAGGGTGAAGCTTTCACACCAAGTGCATTTAACCAGCAATAGTCTGTTTTTTTTTTGGCCATATACTACATCAGGGGCAAGCTGCGCCTGACACCAAGTGCATTTAACCCTCAATGGTGTGGTTGTTTTTTGGCTAAAGCCTACATCAGGGTGAAGCTGTCACACCAAGTGCATTTAACCAGCAATAGTCTGTTTATATTTTGGCCATATACTACATCAGGGGCAAGCTGCGCTTGTCACCAAGTGCATTTAACCCTCAATGGTGTGGTTGTTTTTTGGCTAAAGCCTACATCAGGGTGAAGCTGTCACACCAAGTGCATTTAACCAGCAATAGTCTGTTTATTTTTTGGCCATATACTACATCAGGGGCAAGCTGCGCCCGTCACCAAGTGCATTTAACCCTCAGTAGTGTGGTTGGTCAAGCTGTCACACCAAGTGCATTTAACCAGCAATAGTCTGTTCATTTTTTGGCCATATACTACATCAGGGGCAAGCTGCGCCTGTCACCAAGTGCATTTAACCCTCAATGGTGTGGTTGTTTTTTGGCTAAAGCCTACATCAGGGTGAAGCTGTCACACCAAGTGCATTTAACCAGCAATAGTCTGTTTATTTTTTGGCCATATACTACATCAGGGGCAAGCTGCGCCCGTCACCAAGTGCATTTAACCCTCAGTAGTGTGGTTGGTCAAGCTGTCACAACAAGTGCATTTAACCAGCAATAGTCTGTTCATTTTTTGGCCATATAGTACATCAGGGGCAAGCTGCGCCTGTCACCAAGTGCATTTAACCCTCAGTAGTGTGGTTGGTCAAGCTGTCACACCAAGTGCATTTAACCAGCAATAGTGTGGTTATTTTTTGGCCATATCCCAGTCTAATTCTGTCAGTAAATCCATACCGGTCACCCAGCGCCTAAATACTAGGCCTCAAATTTATATCCCGCTAAATCTGTCGTTACCGCTGTACTGTTCTGGCTGGGCAAGTTATTTAGTGTCCGTCAAAGCACATTTTTTGTTCTGGGTTGAAATACAATTCCCAATTTAGCAATTTCATAATTTAGTGGTTTCTGCTGTATCAGAGCTATTTGAAATCTATCCCTAAAAGGGTATATAATATTCAAGGTGCACATAGGGTCATTCAGAATAACTTCACACACACGCTACTGTGCATTTCCAAGTTTAATTCTGTCAGTAAATCCATACCGGTCACCCAGCGCCTAAATACTAGGCCTCAAATTTATATTCAGCTGAATTTGAATACAATACATTGGGCCAAATAATATTTTTGTTGTTGTGGTGAACGATAACAATGAGGAAAACATCTAGTAAGGGACGCGGACGTGGACATGGTCGTGGTGGTGTTAGTGGACCCTCTGGTGCTGGGAGAGGACGTGGCCGTTCTGCCACATCCACACGTCCTAGTGTACCAACTACCTCAGGTCCCAGTAGCCGCCAGAATTTACAGCGATATATGGTGGGGCCCAATGCCGTTCTAAGGATGGTAAGGCCTGAGCAGGTACAGGCATTAGTCAATTGGGTGGCCGACAGTGGATCCAGCACGTTCACATTATCTCCCACCCAGTCTTCTGCAGAAAGCGCACAGATGGCGCCTGAAAACCAACCCCATCAGTCTGTCACATCACCCCCATGCATACCAGGGAAACTGTCTGAGCCTCAAGTTATGCAGCAGTCTCTTATGCTGTTTGAAGACTCCGCTGGCAGGGTTTCCCAAGGGCATCCACCTAGCCCTTCCCCAGCGGTGAAAGACATAGAATGCACTGACGCACAACCACTTATGTTTCCTGATGATGAGGACATGGGAATACCACCTCAGCATGTCTCTGATGATGACGAAACACAGGTGCCAACTGCTGCGTCTTTCTGCAGTGTGCAGACTGAACAGGAGGTCAGGGATCAAGACAGGGTGGAAGACGATGCAGGGGACGATGAGGTCCTAAACCCCACATGGAATGAAGGTCGTGCCACTGACTTTCACAGTTCGGAGGAAGAGGCAGTGGTGAGACCGAGCCAACAGCGTAGCAAAAGAGGGAGCAGTGGGCAAAAGCAGAACACCCGCCGCCAAGAGACTCCGCCTGCTACTGACCGCCGCCATCTGGGACCGAGCACCCAAAAGGCAGCTTCAAGGAGTTCCCTGGCATGGCACTTCTTCAAACAATGTGCTGACGACAAGACCCGAGTGGTTTGCACTCTGTGCCATCAGAGCCTGAAGCGAGGCATTAACGTTCTGAACCTGAGCACAACCTGCATGACCAGGCACCTGCATGCAAAGCATGAACTGCAGTGGAGTAAACACCTTAAAAGCAAGGAAGTCATTCAGGCTCCCCCTGCTACCTCTTCTGCTGCTGCCGCCTCGGCCTCTTCTGCTGCTGCCGCCTCGGCCTCTTCCTCCGCCTCTGGAGGAACGTTGGGACCTGCCGCCCAGCAAACAGGGGATGTACCACCAACACCACCACCACCTCCGTCACCAAGCATCTCAACCATGTCACACGGCAGCGTTCAGCTCTCCATCTCACCAACATTTGAGAGAAAGCGTAAATTCCCACCTAGCCACCCTCGATCCCTGGCCCTGAATGCCAGCATTTCTAAACTACTGGCCTATGAAATGCTGTGATTTAGGCTGGTGGACACAGACAGCTTCAAACAGCTCATGTCGCTTGCTGTCCCACAGTATGTTGTTCCCAGCCGCCACTACTTCTCCAAGAGAGCCGTGCCTTCCCTGCACAACCAAGTATCCGATAAAATCAAGTGTGCACTGCGCAACGCCATCTGTGGCAAGGTCCACCTAACCACAGATACGTGGACCAGTAAGCACGGCCAGGGACGCTATATCTCCCTAACTGCACACTGGGTAAATGTAGTGGCAGCTGGGCCTCAGGCGGAGAGCTGTTTGGCGCACGTCCTTCCGCCGCCAAGGATCGCAGGGCAACATTCTTTGCCTCCTGTTGCCACCTCCTCCTACTCGACTTCCTCCTCCTCTTCTTCCACCTGCTCATCTAGTCAGCCACACACCTTCACCACCAACTTCAGCATAGCCCGGGGTAAACGTCAGCAGGCCATTCTGAAACTTATATGTTTGGGGGACAGGCCCCACACCGCACAGGAATTGTGGCAGGGTATAGAACAACAGACCGACGAGTGATTGCTGCCGGTGAGCCTCAAGGCCGGCCTGGTGGTGTGTGATAATGGGCGAAATCTCGTTGCAGCTCTGGGACTAGCCAGTTTGACGCACATCCCTTGCTTGGCGCATGTGCTGAATTTGGTGGTGCAGAAGTTCATTCACAACTACCCCGACATGTCAGAGCTGCTGCATAAAGTGCGGGCCGTCTGTTCGCGCTTCCGGCGTTCACATCCTGCTGCTGCTCGCCTGTCTGCGCTACAGCGTAACTTCGGCCTTCCCGCTCATCGCCTCATATGCGACGTGCCCACCAGGTGGAACTCCACCTTGCACATGCTGGACAGACTGTGCGAGCAGCAGCAGGCCATAGTGGAGTTTCAGCTGCAGCACGCACGGGTCAGTCGCACTACAGAACAGCACCACTTCACCACCAATGACTGGGCCTCCATGCGAGACCTGTGTGCCCTGTTGCGCTGTTTCGAGTACTCCACCAACATGGTCAGTGGCGATGACGCCGTTATCAGCGTTACAATACCACTTCTATGTCTCCTTGAGAAAACACTTAGGGCGATGATGGAAGAGGAGGTGGCCCAGGAGGAGGAGGAGGAGGAGGAAGAGGGGTCATTTTTAGCACTTTCAGGCCAGTCTCTTCGAAGTGACTCAGAGGGAGGTTTTTGGCAACAGCAGAGGCCAGGTACAAATGTGGCCAGCCAGGGCCCACTACTGGAGGACGAGGAGGACGAGGATGAGGAGGAGGTGGAGGAGGATGAGGATGAAGCATGGTCACAGCGGGGTGGCACCCAACGCAGCTCGGGTCCATCACTGGTGCGTGGCTGGGGGGAAAGGCAGGACGATGACGATACGCCTCCCACAGAGGACAGCTTGTCCTTACCCCTGGGCAGCCTGGCACACATGAGCGACTACATGCTGCAGTGCCTGCGCAACGACAGCAGAGTTGCCCACATTTTAACGTGTGCGGACTACTGGGTTGCCACCCTGCTGGATCCACGCTACAAAGACAATGTGCCCACCTTACTTCCTGCACTGGAGCGTGATAGGAAGATGCGCGAGTACAAGCGCACGTTGGTAGACGCGCTACTGAGAGAATTCCCAAATGTCACAGGGGAACAAGTGGAAGCCCAAGGCCAAGGCAGAGGAGGAGCAAGAGGTCGCCAAAGGCAGCTGTGTCACGGCCAGCTCCTCTGAGGGCAGGGTTAGCATGGCAGAGATGTGGAAAAGTTTTGTCAACACGCCACAGCTAACTGCACCACCACCTGATACGCAACGTGTTAGCAGGAGGCAACATTTCACTAACATGGTGGAACAGTACGTGTGCACACCCCTCCACGTACTGACTGATGGTTCGGCCCCATTCAACTACTGGGTCTCTAAATTGTCCACGTGGCCAGAGCTAGCCTTTTATGCCTTGGAGGTGCTGGCCTGCCCGGCGGCCAGCGTTTTGTCTGAACGTGTATTCAGCACGGCAGGGGGTGTCATTACAGACAAACGCAGCCGCCTGTCTACAGCCAATGTGGACAAGCTGACGTTCATAAAAATGAACCAGGCATGGATCCCACAGGACCTGTCCGTCCCTTGTCCAGATTAGACATTAACTGCCTCCTCTTAACCATATATTATTGTACTCCAGGGCACTTCCTCATTCAATCCTATTTTTATTTTCATTTTACCATTATATTGCGAGGCTACCCAAGTTTGAATGAACCTCTCCTCTGTCTGGGTGCCGGGGCCTAAATATATGCCAATGGACTGTTCCAATGTTGGGTGACGTGAAGCCTGATTCTCTGCTATGACATGCAGACTGATTCTCTGCTGACATAAAGCCAGATTGTCTGTTACAGGACCTCTCTCCTCTGCCTGGGTGCTGGGCCTAAATTTATGACAATGGACTGTTGCAGTGGTGGCTGACGTGAAGCCTGATTCTCTGCTATGACATGCAGACTGATTCTCTGCTGACATGAAACCAGATTCTCTGTTAAGGGACCTCTCTCCTCTGCCTGGGTGCTGGGCCTAAATATATGCCAATGGACTGTTGCACTGGTGGCTGACGTGAAGCCTGATTGTCTGTTACGGGACCTCTCTCCTCTGCCTGGGTGCTGGGCCTAAATTTATGAAAATGGACTGTTGCAGTGGTGGCTGACGTGAAGCCTGATTCTCTGCTATGACATGCAGACTGATTCTCTGCTGACATGAAGCCAGATTGTCTGTTACGGGACCTCTCTCCTCTGCCTGGGTGCTGGACCTAAATTTATGACAATGGACTGTTGCAGTGGTGGCTGACGTGTAGCCTGATTCTCTCCTATGACATGCAGACTGATTCTCTGCTGACATGAAGCCAGATTGTCTGTTACGGTACCTCTCTCCTCTGCCTGGGTGCTGGGCCTAAATTTATGAAAATGGACTCTTACAGTGGTGGGTGACGTGAAGCCTGATTCTCTGCTATGACATGCAGACTGATTCTCTGCTGACATGAAGCCAGATTCTCTGTTAAGGGACCTCTCTCCTCTGCCTGGGTGCTGGGCCTAAATATATGCCAATGGACTGTTGCACTGGTGGCTGACGTGAAGCCTGATTGTCTGTTACAGGACCTCTCTCCTCTGCCTGGGTGCTGGGCCTAAATATCTGACAATGGACTGTTGCATTGGTGGCTGACGTGAAGCCTGATTCTCTGCTATGATATGAAGACTGATTCTCTGCTGACATGAAGCCAGATTTTCTGTTACGGGACCTCTCTCCTCTGCCTGGGTGCTGGGCCTAAATTTATGACAATGGACTGTTGCAGTGGTGGCTGACATGAAGCCTGATTCTCTGCTATGACATGCAGACTGATTCTCTGCTGACATGAAGCCAGATTCTCTGTTAAGGGACCTCTCTCCTCTGCCTGGGTGCTGGGCCTAAATATATGCCAATGGACTGTTGCACTGGTGGCTAACATGAAGCCTGATTGTCTGTTACGGGACCTCTCTCCTCTGCCTGGGTGCTGGGCCTAAATTTATGAAAATGGACTGTTGGAGTGGTGGCTGACGTGAAGCCTGATTCTCTGCTATGACATGCAGACTGATTCTCTGCTGACATGAAGCCAGATTGTCTGTTACGGGACCTCTCTCCTCTGCCTGGGTGCTGGGCCTAAATTTATGACAATGGACTGTTGCAGTGGTGGCTGACTTGAAGCCTGATTCTCTGCTATGACATGCAGACTGATTCTCTGCTGACATGAAGCCAGATTGTCTGTTACGGGACCTCTCTCCTCTGCCTGCGTGCTGGGCCTAAATTTATGAAAATGGACTGTTACAGTGGTGGGTGACGTGAAGCCTGATTCTCTGCTATGACATGAAGACTGATTCTCTGCTGACATGAAGCCAGATTGTCTGTTACGGGACCTCTCTCCTCTGCCTGGGTGCTGGGCCTAAATTTATGACAATGGACTGTTGCAGTGGGGGCTGACGTGAAGCCTGATTCTCTGCTATGACATGCAGACTGATTCTCTGCTGACATGAAGCCAGATTGTCTGTTACGGGACCTCTCTCCTCTGCCTGGGTGCTGGGCCTAAATATCTGACAATGGACTGTTGCATTGGTGGCTGACGTGAAGCCTGATTCTCTGCTATGATATGAAGACTGATTCTCTGCTGACATGAAGCCAGATTGTCTGTTACGGGACCTCTCTCCTCTGCCTGGGTGCTGGGCCTAAATATCTGACAATGGACTGTTGCATTGGTGGCTGACGTGAAGCCTGATTCTCTGCTATGATATGAAGACTGATTCTCTGCTGACATGAAGCCAGATTGTCTGTTACGGGACCTCTCTCCTCTGCCTGGGTGCTGGGCCTAAATTTATGAAAATTGACTCTTACAGTGGTGGGTGACGTGAAGCCTGATTCTCTGCTATGACATGCAGACTGATTCTCTGCTGACATGAAGCCAGATTGTCTGTTACGGGACCTCTCTCCTCTGCCTGGGTGCTGGACCTAAATTTATGACAATGGACTGTTGCAGTGGTGGCTGACGTGAAGCCTGATTCTCTGCTATGACATGCAGACCGATTCTCTGCTGACATGAAGCCAGATTGTCTGTTACGGGACCTCTCTCCTCTGCCTGGGTGCTGGGCCTAAATTTATGAAAATGGACTCTTACAGTGGTGGGTGACGTGAAGCCTGATTCTCTGCTATGACATGCAGACTGATTCTCTGCTGACATGAAGCCAGATTCTCTGTTAAGGGACCTCTCTCCTCTGCCTGGGTGCTGGGCCTAAATATATGCCAATGGACTGTTGCACTGGTGGCTGACGTGAAGCCTGATTGTCTGTTACGGGACCTCTCTCCTCTGCCTGGGTGCTGGGCCTAAATATCTGACAATGGACTGTTGCATTGGTGGCTGACGTGAAGCCTGATTCTCTGCTATGATATGAAGACTGATTCTCTGCTGACATGAAGCCATATTGTCTGTTACGGGACCTCTCTCCTCTGCCTGGGTGCTGGGCCTAAATTTATGACAATGGACTGTTGCAGTGGTGGCTGACATGAAGCCTGATTCTCTGCTATGACATGCAGACTGATTCTCTGCTGACATGAAGCCAGATTCTCTGTTAAGGGACCTCTCTCCTCTGCCTGGGTGCTGGGCCTAAATATATGCCAATGGACTGTTGCACTGGTGGCTAACATGAAGCCTGATTGTCTGTTACGGGACCTCTCTCCTCTGCCTGGGTGCTGGGCCTAAATTTATGAAAATGGACTGTTGGAGTGGTGGCTGACGTGAAGCCTGATTCTCTGCTATGACATGCAGACTGATTCTCTGCTGACATGAAGCCAGATTGTCTGTTACGGGACCTCTCTCCTCTGCCTGGGTGCTGGGCCTAAATTTATGACAATGGACTGTTGCAGTGGTGGCTGACTTGAAGCCTGATTCTCTGCTATGACATGCAGACTGATTCTCTGCTGACATGAAGCCAGATTGTCTGTTACGGGACCTCTCTCCTCTGCCTGCGTGCTGGGCCTAAATTTATGAAAATGGACTGTTACAGTGGTGGGTGACGTGAAGCCTGATTCTCTGCTATGACATGAAGACTGATTCTCTGCTGACATGAAGCCAGATTGTCTGTTACGGGACCTCTCTCCTCTGCCTGGGTGCTGGGCCTAAATTTATGACAATGGACTGTTGCAGTGGGGGCTGACGTGAAGCCTGATTCTCTGCTATGACATGCAGACTGATTCTCTGCTGACATGAAGCCAGATTGTCTGTTACGGGACCTCTCTCCTCTGCCTGGGTGCTGGGCCTAAATATCTGACAATGGACTGTTGCATTGGTGGCTGACGTGAAGCCTGATTCTCTGCTATGATATGAAGACTGATTCTCTGCTGACATGAAGCCAGATTGTCTGTTACGGGACCTCTCTCCTCTGCCTGGGTGCTGGGCCTACATATCTGACAATGGACTGTTGCATTGGTGGCTGACGTGAAGCCTGATTCTCTGCTATGATATGAAGACTGATTCTCTGCTGACATGAAGCCAGATTGTCTGTTACGGGACCTCTCTCCTCTGCCTGGGTGCTGGGCCTAAATTTATGAAAATTGACTCTTACAGTGGTGGGTGACGTGAAGCCTGATTCTCTGCTATGACATGCAGACTGATTCTCTGCTGACATGAAGCCAGATTGTCTGTTACGGGACCTCTCTCCTCTGCCTGGGTGCTGGACCTAAATTTATGACAATGGACTGTTGCAGTGGTGGCTGACGTGAAGCCTGATTCTCTGCTATGACATGCAGACCGATTCTCTGCTGACATGAAGCCAGATTGTCTGTTACGGGACCTCTCTCCTCTGCCTGGGTGCTGGGCCTAAATTTATGAAAATGGACTCTTACAGTGGTGGGTGACGTGAAGCCTGATTCTCTGCTATGACATGCAGACTGATTCTCTGCTGACATGAAGCCAGATTCTCTGTTAAGGGACCTCTCTCCTCTGCCTGGGTGCTGGGCCTAAATATATGCCAATGGACTGTTGCACTGGTGGCTGACGTGAAGCCTGATTGTCTGTTACGGGACCTCTCTCCTCTGCCTGGGTGCTGGGCCTAAATATCTGACAATGGACTGTTGCATTGGTGGCTGACGTGAAGCCTGATTCTCTGCTATGATATGAAGACTGATTCTCTGCTGACATGAAGCCATATTGTCTGTTACGGGACCTCTCTCCTCTGCCTGGGTGCTGGGCCTAAATTTATGACAATGGACTGTTGCAGTGGAGGTTACGTGAAGCCTGATTCTCTGCTATGACATGCACACTGATTCTCTGCTGACATGAAGCCAGATTCTCTGTTAAGGGACCTCTCTCCTCTGCCTGGGTGCTGGGCCTAAATATATGCCAATGGACTGTTGCACTGGTGGCTGACGTGAAGCCTGATTGTCTGTTACGGGACCTCTCTCCTCTGCCTGGGTGCTGGGCCTAAATTTATGAAAATGGACTGTTGGAGTGGTGGCTGACGTGAAGCCTGATTCTCTGCTATGACATGCAGACTGATTCTCTGCTGACATGAAGCCAGATTGTCTGTTACGGGACCTCTCTCCTCTGCCTGGGTGCTGGGCCTAAATTTATGACAATGGACTGTTGCAGTGGTGGCTGACTTGAAGCCTGATTCTCTGCTATGACATGCAGACTGATTCTCTGCTGACATGAAGCCAGATTGTCTGTTACGGGACCTCTCTCCTCTGCTTGCGTGCTGGGCCTAAATTTATGAAAATGGACTCTTACAGTGGTGGGTGACGTGAAGCCTTATTCTCTGCTATGACATGCAGACTGATTCTCTGCTGACATGAAGCCAGATTCTCTGTTAAGGGACCTCTCTCCTCTGCCTGGGTGCTGGGCCTAAATATATGCCAATGGACTGTTGCACTGGTGGTTGACGTGAAGCCTGATTGTCTGTTACGGGACCTCTCTCCTCTGCCTGGGTGCTGGGCCTAAATGTCTGACAATGGACTGTTGCATTGGTGGCTGACGTGAAGCCTGATTCTCTGCTATGATATGAAGACTGATTCTCTGCTGACATGAAGCCAGATTGTCTGTTACGGGACCTCTCTCCTCTGCCTGGGTGCTTGGCCTAAATTTATGAAAATGGACTGTTACAGTGGTGGGTGACGTGAAGCCTGATTCTCTGCTATGACATGAAGACTGATTCTCTGCTGACATGAAGCCAGATTGTCTGTTACGGGACCTCTCTCCTCTGCCTGGGTGCTGGGCCTAAATTTATGACAATGGACTGTTGCAGTGGGGGCTGACGTGAAGCCTGATTCTCTGCTATGACATGCAGACTGATTCTCTGCTGACATGAAGCCAGATTGTCTGTTACGGGACCTCTCTCCTCTGCCTGGGTGCTGGGCCTAAATATCTGACAATGGACTGTTGCATTGGTGGCTGACGTGAAGCCTGATTCTCTGCTATGATATGAAGACTGATTCTCTGCTGACATGAATCCAGATTGTCTGTTACGGGACCTCTCTCCTCTGCCTGGGTGCTGGGCCTAAATATCTGACAATGGACTGTTGCATTGGTGGCTGACGTGAAGCCTGATTCTCTGCTATGATATGAAGACTGATTCTCTGCTGACATGAAGCCAGATTGTCTGTTACGGGACCTCTCTCCTCTGCCTGCGTGCTGGGCCTAAATATCTGACAATGGACTGTTGCATTGGTGGCTGACGTGAAGCCTGATTCTCTGCTATGATATGAAGACTGATTCTCTGCTGACATGAATCCAGATTGTCTGTTACGGGACCTCTCTCCTCTGCCTGGGTGCTGGGCCTAAATATCTGACAATGGACTGTTGCATTGGTGGCTGACGTGAAGCCTGATTCTCTGCTATGATATGAAGACTGATTCTCTGCTGACATGAAGCCAGATTGTCTGTTACGGGACCTCTCTCCTCTGCCTGGGTGCTGGGCCTAAATTTATGAAAATGGACTCTTACAGTGGTGGGTGACGTGAAGCCTGATTCTCTGCTATGACATGCAGACTGATTCTCTGCTGACATGAAGCCAGATTCTCTGTTAAGGGACCTCTCTCCTCTGCCTGGGTGCTGGGCCTAAATATATGCCAATGGACTGTTGCACTGGTGGCTGAGGTGAAGCCTGATTGTCTGTTACAGCACCTCTCTCCTCTTCCTGGGTGCTGGGCCTAAATATCTGACAATGGACTGTTGCATTGGTGGCTGACGTGAAGCATGATTCTCTGCTATGATATGAAGACTGATTCTCTGCTGACATGAAGCCAGATTGTCTGTTACGGGACTTCTCTCCTCTGCCTGGGTGCTGGGCCTAAATTTATGAAAATGGACTGTTACAGTGGTGGGTGATGTGAAGCCTTATTCTCTGCTATGACATGAAGACTGATTCTCTGCTGACATGAAGCCAGATTGTCTGTTACGGGACGTCTCTCCTCTGCCTGGGTGCTGGGCCTAAATATCTGACAATGGACTGTTGCATTGGTGGCTGACGTGAAGCCTGATTCTCTGCTATGATATGAAGACTGATTCTCTGCTGACATGAAGCCAGATTGTCTGTTACGGGACCTCTCTCCTCTGCCTGGGTGCTTGGCCTAAATTTATGAAAATGGACTGTTACAGTGGTGGGTGACGTGAAGCCTGATTCTCTGCTATGACATGAAGACTGATTCTCTGCTGACATGAAGCCAGATTGTCTGTTACGGGACCTTTCTCCTCTGCCTGGGTTCTGGGCCTAAATTTATGAAAATTGACTCTTACAGTGGTGGGTCACGTGAAGCCTGATTCTCTGCTATGACATGCAGACTGATTCTCTGCTGACATGAAGCCAGATTGTCTGTTACGGGACCTCTCTCCTCTGCCTGGGTGCTGGGCCTAAATTTATGACAATGGACTGTTGCAGTGGTGGCTGACGTGAAGCCTGATCCTCTGCTATGACATGCAGACTGATTCTCTGCTGACATGAAGCCAGATTCTCTGTTAAGGGACCTCTCTCCTCTGCCTGGGTGCTGGGCCTAAATATATGCCAATGGACTGTTGCACTGGTGGCTGACGTGAAGCCTAATTGTCTGTTACGGGACCTCTCTCCTCTGCCTGGGTGCTGGGCCTAAATTTATAAAAATGGACTGTTGCAGTGGTGGCTGACGTGAAGCCTGATTCTCTGCTATGACATGCAGACTGATTCTCTGCTGACATGAAGCCTAGATTGTCTGTTACAGGACCTCTCTCCTCTGCCTGGGTGCTGGACCTAAATTTATGACAATGGACTGTTGCAGTGGTGGCTGACGTGAAGCCTGATTCTCTGCTATGACATGCAGACTGATTCTCTGCTGACATGAAGCCAGATTGTCTGTTACGGGACCTCTCTCCTCTGCCTGGGTGCTGGGCCTACATTTATGAAAATGGACTCTTACAGTGGTGGGTGACGTGAAGCCTGATTCTCTGCTATGACATGCAGACTGATTCTCTGCTGACATGAAGCCAGATTGTCTGTTACGGGACCTCTCTCCTCTGCCTGGGTGCTGGGCCTAAATATATGCCAATGGACTGTTGCACTGGTGGCTGACGTGAAGCCTGATTGTCTGTTACGGGACCTCTCTCCTCTGCCTGGGTGCTGGGCCTAAATTTATGAAAATGGACTGTTGGAGTGGTGGCTGACGTGAAGCCTGATTCTCTGCTATGACATGCAGACTGATTCTCTGCTGACATGAAGCCAGATTGTCTGTTACGGGACCTCTCTCCTCTGCCTGGGTGCTGGGCCTAAATTTATGACAATGGACTGTTGCAGTGGTGGCTGACTTGAAGCCTGATTCTCTGCTATGACATGCAGACTGATTCTCTGCTGACATGAAGCCAGATTGTCTGTTACGGGACCTCTCTCCTCTGCCTGCGTGCTGGGCCTAAATTTATGAAAATGGACTCTTACAGTGGTGGGTGACGTGAAGCCTGATTCTCTGCTATGACATGCAGACTGATTCTCTGCTGACATGAAGCCAGATTCTCTGTTAAGGGACCTCTCTCCTCTGCCTGGGTGCTGGGCCTAAATATATGCCAATGGACTGTTGCACTGGTGGCTGACGTGAAGCCTGATTGTCTGTTACGGGACCTCTCTCCTCTGCCTGGGTGCTGGGCCTAAATATCTGACAATGGACTTTTGCATTGGTGGCTGACGTGAAGCCTGATTCTCTGCTATGATATGAAGACTGATTCTCTGCTGACATGAAGCCAGATTGTCTGTTACGGGACATCTCTCCTCTGCCTGGGTGCTTGGCCTAAATTTATGAAAATGGACTGTTACAGTGGTGGGTGACGTGAAGCCTGATTCTCTGCTATGACATGAAGACTGATTCTCTGCTGACATGAAGCCAGATTGTCTGTTACGGGACCTCTCTCCTCTGCCTGGGTGCTGGGCCTAAATTTATGACAATGGACTGTTGCAGTGGGGGCTGACGTGAAGCCTGATTCTCTGCTATGACATGCAGACTGATTCTCTGCTGATATGAAGCCAGATTGTCTGTTACGGGACCTCTCTCCTCTGCCTGGGTGCTTGGCCTAAATTTATGAAAATGGACTGTTACAGTGGTGGGTGACGTGAAGCCTGATTCTCTGCTATAACATGAAGACTGATTCTCTGCTGACATGAAGCCAGATTGTCTGTTACGGGACCTCTCTCCTCTGCCTGGGTGCTGGGCCTAAATATCTGACAATGGACTGTTGCATTGGTGGCTGACGTGAAGCCTGATTCTCTGCTATGATATGAAGACTGATTCTCTGCTGACATGAAGCCAGATTGTCTGTTACGGGACCTTTCTCCTCTGCCTGGGTGCTGGGCCTAAATTTATGAAAATGGACTCTTACAGTGGTGGGTGACGTGAAGCCTGATTCTCTGCTATGACATGCAGACTGATTCTCTGCTGACATGAAGCCAGATTGTCTGTTACGGGACCTCTCTCCTCTGCCTGGGTGCTGGGCCTAAATTTATGACAATGGACTGTTGCAGTGGTGGCTGACGTGAAGCCTGATCCTCTGCTATGACATGCAGACTGATTCTCTGCTGACATGAAGCCAGATTCTCTGTTAAGGGACCTCTCTCCTCTGCCTGGGTGCTGGGCCTAAATATATGCCAATGGACTGTTGCACTGGTGGCTGACGTGAAGCCTAATTGTCTGTTACGGGACCTCTCTCCTCTGCCTGGGTGCTGGGCCTAAATTTATAAAAATGGACTGTTGCAGTGGTGGCTGACGTGAAGCCTGATTCTCTGCTATGACATGCAGACTGATTCTCTGCTGACATGAAGCCAGATTGTCTGTTACAGGACCTCTCTCCTCTGCCTGGGTGCTGGACCTAAATTTATGACAATGGACTGTTGCAGTGGTGGCTGACGTGAAGCCTGATTCTCTGCTATGACATGCAGACTGATTCTCTGCTGACATGAAGCCAGATTGTCTGTTACGGGACCTCTCTCCTCTGCCTGGGTGCTGGGCCTACATTTATGAAAATGGACTCTTACAGTGGTGGGTGACGTGAAGCCTGATTCTCTGCTATGACATGCAGACTGATTCTCTGCTGACATGAAGCCAGATTGTCTGTTACGGGACCTCTCTCCTCTGCCTGGGTGCTGGGCCTAAATATATGCCAATGGACTGTTGCACTGGTGGCTGACGTGAAGCCTGATTGTCTGTTACGGGACCTCTCTCCTCTGCCTGCGTGCTGGGCCTAAATTTATGAAAATGGACTGTTGGAGTGGTGGCTGACGTGAAGCCTGATTCTCTGCTATGACATGCAGACTGATTCTCTGCTGACATGAAGCCAGATTGTCTGTTACGGGACCTCTCTCCTCTGCCTGGGTGCTGGGCCTAAATTTATGACAATGGACTGTTGCAGTGGTGGCTGACTTGAAGCCTGATTCTCTGCTATGACATGCAGACTGATTCTCTGCTGACATGAAGCCAGATTGTCTGTTACGGGACCTCTCTCCTCTGCCTGCATGCTGGGCCTAAATTTATGAAAATGGACTCTTACAGTGGTGGGTGACGTGAAGCCTGATTCTCTGCTATGACATGCAGACTGATTCTCTGCTGACATGAAGCCAGATTCTCTGTTAAGGGACCTCTCTCCTCTGCCTGGGTGCTGGGCCTAAATATATGCCAATGGACTGTTGCACTGGTGGCTGACGTGAAGCCTGATTGTCTGTTACGGGACCTCTCTCCTCTGCCTGGGTGCTGGGCCTAAATATCTGACAATGGACTTTTGCATTGGTGGCTGACGTGAAGCCTGATTCTCTGCTATGATATGAAGACTGATTCTCTGCTGACATGAAGCCAGATTGTCTGTTACGGGACATCTCTCCTCTGCCTGGGTGCTTGGCCTAAATTTATGAAAATGGACTGTTACAGTGGTGGGTGACGTGAAGCCTGATTCTCTGCTATGACATGAAGACTGATTCTCTGCTGACATGAAGCCATATTGTCTGTTACGGGACCTCTCTCCTCTGCCTGGGTGCTGGGTTTAAATTTATGACAATGGACTGTTGCAGTGGGGGCTGACGTGAAGCCTGATTCTCTGCTATGACATGCAGACTGATTCTCTGCTGACATGAAGCCAGATTGTCTGTTACGGGACCTCTCTCCTCTGCCTGGGTGCTGGGCCTAAATATCTGACAATGGACTGTTGCATTGGTGGCTGACGTGAAGCCTGATTCTCTGCTATGATATGAAGACTGATTCTCTGCTGACATGAAGCCAGATTGTCTGTTACGGGACCTCTCTCCTCTGCCTGGGTGCTGGGCCTAAATATCTGACAATGGACTGTTGCATTGGTGGCTGACGTGAAGCCTGATTCTCTGCTATGATATGAAGACTGATTCTCTGCTGACATGAAGCCAGATTGTCTGTTACGGGACCTCTCTCCTCTGCCTGGGTGCTGGGCCTAAATTTATGAAAATGGACTCTTACAGTGGTGGGTGACGTGAAGCCTGATTCTCTGCTATATAATACATAAGTCCACGGCACACTCAATAATTATTTTGTTTCAAAAAGAATATTGCATTTTATTGTTGTATCCAACACCAACGGCAGAGAAATATACATGACATCACTAGGTTGTTGGATCACAGTAATCAGATATTGAAAAGTAATTTAGTAAAACGGTCAAGTACAGAAGTCCACATATTAAAGAAAATCATGAGTTACACAGCTAGATGGGTATTGGTCTAACCCATGGTGGAAAAAATGGGCCACAAGGTGAGAGCTGGTCAAGGGATCCAGATCCGCTCAAAGCAATATCATGTATTAATATATGTACTAAAAAGTTATTAGCACCAGGACAAAAACTCTTTTAGATATAGGCAATTATGTATATAATTTTAGACCTGGCAACAAGAGAGAGGAGGTGAAAAGAGAAAGGGGGATCATGGATGACCAGCTCTCTACCCTATAGTTCAAATTGTCCACCACGGAGATGTCAGATCAGCCATAAGTACAAATTCAGCCCTAAATTGCATATGTTGTAAGAAGAGCAAAGTTATATATCTGAGAAGTATGTATAGAGTTAACATTAAGAATACAGTCCAGGATCAAATAGAAGAAATAATCAAGCTCTTACCAGTGTGCTTTTGGAGCGATGTGTGATCGTTGGTGGTATAGTGAAGACTATCATTGTGCTGTTCGTTTATAATGGGCAGACACGTGGGGAGCGGCGTCTGACGTCATCAAGCCGCGTCATCAGGCCGCGTCCCGTGTGTGTGTGTAACGCAGAGCGCATTGTTAAGATGTCATTAATAGGCGTCTGGTAGTGTATTGGAACGCAGATTGATAGATAGCGCATGCGTGAATGTCATCTATATTATCGCCCACGGGGACACACATAGCTCCAAAGCATTAGGTATAAGAATATGGACTTTAGGAAAATGCAGCGGCATATTGATGTATAAGGTAACAGTATGCACAAAGAAATAAACAATATCATCCGATATAGAAGAACTTGAAAGAGACCTATGCAAGGTATCTTGTCAAAATAGATTGAAATAAATCAAAACTGGCAAATGGTCGAGTTGTTCATATTTTCCTAATGTAGAGCGTTAAACATCTTGTGTCTTGAGTTATTGTAGTATATATCATCGTCAGATTGAATTTCCGGTCTCGGTTCTTCTAAATCCCATTGGATGTCTGGGTTAGTTACAAATATGGATTAGTATATATTAGTACAAAAATAATCAGGAATGAGGGTAGTATATATTCATACAAACAAATAGGTTTATAAAGTACAAATGGTATTCCGATTATTATTAGTTAAATAGGAACAATGACGTTTGTAATATTAACAACCCTCACAACCATTATATGATAGCCGTTAACATCCAAAAAATAAAATAAAGATTAGAATATTTTAGAACAAAATTATAATGAAAGACAACATATATTTATATTTATATTTATAGGCCTACTTACACCTATGTGTCAGCGCGTCTGGATGAAAAAAAGATAAAAAAAAGGAGTATATAGTTATAAAAGACAATTATGATCAAGAACTTAATTCAAAGACATATCCATAAATGTATCACATTAGTCCTACTAAATTAATCAAATTAATAGATCAAATTCACGGTTTAGTCCATATGGTGTGATAGTTTTTAATTCGTAAATCCAGAAGGACTCCCTTTTCCGCAATAAAAGTTTGCGGTTGCCGCCCCGTCTTGGCATTGGTATGTGGTCAATAATCTGAAATTGTAGCTGACTGACCGTGTGTTGTGACTGTAAGAAATGATGGGGTATGGGAAGTTCAGTTTTTTTGCACCTAATATCAGATTTATGTTTGCTGATCCTGTCACGAATAGATTGAGAAGTTTCGCCAATATATGCCTGGCCACATGGGCATTTAATCATGTAAACTACATAGGATGTTGCGCAAGTATAATAGCCTTTAATGTTGTAAATTTTGCCAGAGTGTGGATGAGAAAATGTGTTACCTTTTTTCACGTTGGTGCATTGCGCACAATTTAAACAGGGAAACGTCCCATTTTTCAAAGGAGCCAGAGTAGGCTGTATAAATTTGGGTTTCAGTGGGCCAATATCGGCATGAACCAGGGAGTCTCTGAGGTTACGTGGGCGCTTGTAACACATTCTCATTGGGTATGAGAATTCTGAAATTTCTGGATGAAATTTTTTGAGCAATGGCCAGTGTTTACGGATGATCTGATGTATCTTCGGTACAAGTGAGTGGTGAGTAGTAATAAATGGTATTCGTGGAACAGGACTTAATTTGTTGCTTGATTTATCAGAAGGTGTGGTATGTGGAGCTATTTGTTTAAGTTCAGTGTCTAAAAGTGATTGCGGATAACCGCGTGTGAGAAATCTTTGGGACATTTCTTGTAGACGAGTCTCCCTGGTGTGGGGCTCAGTCACGATTCGTCTGACTCGCATAAATTGGGACTTTGGTAAAGATGTTTTAGTATTGTGAGGGTGGTTACTGGAAAAGAGAAGAAGGGTATTTCTATCGGTGGGTTTCTTATATAAATCCACCGTTAATTTACCATCTGTTTTTACTATTAGTGTATCAAGAAAATGAACAGAATGTTTACTGATGGTAACCGTAAATCGTAAATCTACTGTAATGTTATTAAGGAAACAGAAAAATTGGTCAAACGAATCGCGAGTGCCTTCCCACACCAGGAAGATATCATCGATGTAACGACGCCATATTTTGCAATGACGTTGAAAGGTAGAGTAGGAGTATACATGTGTTGACTCGAAATTTGCCATATACGCATTTGCGTATGGGGGGGCTACATTAGCCCCCATTGCTGTACCCTTCCGTTGTATGTAGTATTCGTCGCCAAACATAAAATAATTCCGTCGTAGCACTAGTTGTAATAAATCGATGCAGAAATTCTGTTGTACAATGGATAAAGATGAAGTCTGGAGGATATTGGAAACGGCCTGTACACCCCCATCATGAGGTATGGAGGTGTACAGGCTGCACACATCGAGTGTTACCAAAAATGTATCTTGGTGTAAGGGACCAATAGCAGAGATAATGCTTAGAAAATGGCTAGTATCTAGAAGGAATGAGTCAGTTTTTTTTTTTTGACAATTTGAACTATAGGGTAGAGAGCTGGTCATCCATGATCCCCCTTTCTCTTTTCACCTCCTCTCTCTTGTTGCCAGGTCTAAAATTATATACATAATTGCCTATATCTAAAAGAGTTTTTGTCCTGGTGCTAATAACTTTTTAGTACATATATTAATACAGGATATTGCTTTGAGCGGATCTGGATCCCTTGACCAGCTCTCACCTTGTGGCCCATTTTTTCCACCATGGGTTAGACCAATACCCATCTAGCTGTGTAACTCATGATTTTCTTTGATATGTAGACTTCTGTACTTGACCGTTTTACTAAATTACTTTTCAATATCTGATTACTGTGATCCAACAACCTAGTGATGTCATGTATATTTCTCTGCCGTTGGTGTTGGATACAACAATAAAATACAATATTCTTTTTGAAACAAAATAATTATTGAGTGTGCCGTGGACTTATGTATTATATAATAGTGGCATAAACAGCCTCTCCACTGAGCACCTCTGATTTGGGGACATACCCCTTCATTATTGTGCCGGAGTGCCTTCCAATCTTTTTTGATTCTCTGCTATGACATGCAGACTGATTCTCTGCTGACATGAAGCCAGATTCTCTGTTAAGGGACCTCTCTCCTCTGCCTGGGTGCTGGGCCTAAATATATGCCAATGGACTGTTGCACTGGTGGCTGACGTGAAGCCTGATTGTCTGTTACAGCACCTCTCTCCTCTGCCTGGGTGCTGGGCCTAAATATCTGACAATGGACTGTTGCATTGGTGGCTGACGTGAAGCCTGATTCTCTGCTATGATATGAAGACTGATTCTCTGCTGACATGAAGCCAGATTGTCTGTTACGGGACCTCTCTCCTCTGCCTGCGTGCTTGGCCTAAATTTATGAAAATGGACTGTTACAGTGGTGGGTGACGTGAAGCCTGATTCTCTGCTATGACATGAAGACTGATTCTCTGCTGACATGAAGCCAGATTGTCTGTTACGGGACCTCTCTCCTCTGCCTGGGTGCTGGGCCTAAATATCTGACAATGGACTGTTGCATTGGTGGCTGACGTGAAGCCTGATTCTCTGCTATGATATGAAGACTGATTCTCTGCTGACATGAAGCCAGATTGTCTGTTACGGGACCTCTCTCCTCTGCCTGGGTGCTGGGCCTAAATTTATGACAATGGACTGTTGCAGTAGTGGCTGACGTGAAGCCTGATTCTCTGCTATGACATGAAGACTGATTCTCTGCTGACATGAAGCCAGATTGTCTGTTACGGGACCTCTCTCCTCTGCCTGGGTGCTTGGCCTAAATTTATGAAAATGGACTGTTACAGTGGTGGGTGACGTGAAGCCTGATTCTCTGCTATGACATGAAGACTGATTCTCTGCTGACATGAAGCCAGATTGTCTGTTACGGGACCTCTCTCCTCTGCCTGGGTGCTGGGCCTAAATTTATGACAATAGACTGTTGCAGTGGTGGCTGACGTGAAGCCTGATTCTCTGCTATGACATGCAGACTGATTCTCTGCTGACATGAAGCCAGATTGTCTTTTACGGGACCTCTCTCCTCTGCCTGGGTGCTGGGCCTAAATATCTGACAATGGACTGTTGCATTAGTGGCTGACGTGAAGCCTGATTCTCTGCTATGATATGAAGACTGATTCTCTGCTGACATGAAGCCAGATTGTCTGTTACGGGACCTCTCTCCTCTGCCTGGGTGCTGGGCCTAAATTTATGACAATGGGCTGTTGCAGTAGTGGCTGACGTGAAGCCTGATTCTCTGCTATGACATGAAGACTGATTCTCTGCTGACATGAAGCCAGATTGTCTGTTACGGGACCTCTCTCCTCTGCCTGGGTGCTTGGCCTAAATTTATGAAAATGGACTGTTACAGTGGTGGGTGACGTGAAGCCTGATTCTCTGCTATGACATGAAGACTGATTCTCTGCTGACATGAAGCCAGATTGTCTGTTACGGGACCTCTCTCCTCTGCCTGGGTGCTGGGCCTAAATTTATGAAAATGGACTGTTACAGTGGTGGGTGACGTGAAGCCTGATTCTCTGCTATGACATGAAGACTGATTCTCTGCTGACATGAAGCCAGATTGTCTGTTACGGGACCTCTCTCCTCTGCCTGGGTGCTGGGCCTAAATTTATGACAATGGACTGTTGCAGTGGTGGCTGACGTGAAGCCTGATTCTCTGCTATGACATGCAGACTGATTCTCTGCTGACATGAAGACAGATTCTCTGTTACGGGACCTCTCTCCTCTGCCTGGGTGCCGGGGCCTAAATATCTGAGAATGGACTGTTCCAGTGGTGGGTGACGTGAAGCCAGATTCTCTGCTATGGGACCTCTCTCCAATTGATTTTGGTTAATTTTTATTTATTTAATTTTTATTTTAATTCATTTCCCTATCCACATTTGTTTGCAGGGGATTTACCTACATGTTGCTGCCTTTTGCAGCCCTCTAGTCCTTTCCTGGGCTGTTTTACAGCCTTTTTAGTACCGAAAAGTTCGGGTCCCCATTGACTTCAATGGGGTTCGGGTTCGGGATGAAGTTCGGATCGGGTTCGGATCCCGAACATCCAGGTGTTCGCTCAACTCTACTTTTAAGAATTTGTCTAAACCCTTTTTGAAACTGTCCACTTTTTCTGCTGTGACCATGTCCTGAGGAAGTCTATTCAACAGATTCACAGTTCTTACAGTAAAGAAGCTTTAAAGCTTCTGAAGACTGAAATTTTTCTTCTTCAGTCGGAGGCAGTGCCCCCTTGTCTTTTGAGCACATTTTACATGGAATAGCTTTTTGCTGTATTTTTTGTATGGCCCATGTATATACTTGTACAGGTTAATAATGTCCTCCCTTAGACGTCTCTTCTCAACACTAAATAAATGTAATTCTTTTAATCTTTCTTTATAAATAAGACCCTCCATGTCCCTTATAATTTTAGTCGCTCTCCTCTGTACTTTTTTCCAGATGCAGTGCATCCTTTCTATATACTGATGCCCAGAACAGGATTGCGTATTCCAGATGATGCCGCACCAGCACTTTGTAAAGTGGCAGTATTACATCCCTACCCCGAGAGTCCATGCCTCGTTTAATGCATGACTATATCCTGGTAGCCTTAGAAGCAGCTGATTGACATTGTATACTACATTTTAATCTACCATCCACAAGGATTCACCCAAATCCTTCTCTATAAGTGACTCTCCCAGTGCTACATCACCTAGGACAGTGATGGCTAACATTGGCACTCCAGCTGTGGTGAAACTACGACTCCCAGCATGTTCCATTTATTTCTACAGAGTTCTGAGAGCAGCCAAGCAAGGGGGGCATCTTGGGAGTTGTAGTTTTACCACAGCTGGAGTGCCAAGGTTAGTCATCACTGACCTAGGACATATGAAGCATAGAAATGATTACTACCAAGATGCATAACTTTAGATTTGTCCATATTGAACCTCATTTGCCAAGTTGATGCCCAATCACTCAGAGTGTTCAAGTCAGCTTGTAGTTTGTGGACATCTTCCATAGACCGTACAGTTCTACACAGCTTAGTGTCATCTGCAAAAATAGATATGGTGCTTTTAATCCCGTCCTCAATATAATTAATAAATAAATTAAATAATAAAGGGCCCAGCACTGAACCTTGGGGTACACCACTTATAACCTGGGACCATTCTGAATAGGAATCATTGACCACAACTCTCTGGACATGGTCCTTCAGCCAGTTTTCAATCCAATTACAAACTATACTTTCCAAGCCAATAGACCTTACTTTACTTATTAAGCGTCTATGAGGGACAGTAACAAAAGTAGCAAAATCCATAATTATTACATCCACAGCTGCCCCTCTGTCCAGGTTACTACTCACCTCCTCATAAAAACAAATCAGGTTGGTCTGAAAACTTCTGTCCTTGGTAAACCCTTGCTGGTTATCACTTATAATATTATATATAGTCACATACTCCTATATATAGTCCCTTAAGATTCCTTCAAACATTCTTCCTACAACAGAGGTTAAACTAACTGGTCTATAATTACCTGTGGAGGACCTTGATCCTTTTTTGAATATGGGTACCAAGTTTGCCTTGCGCCAATCACTTGGCACTGTACCAGTCCCTAGAGAATCTTTAAAAATTATAAACAGGGGCACAGCAATGACTGAACAGAGCTCTTTAAGCACTCTTGGGTGTAATCCATCTGGACCCGGAGTTTTGTTCACATTTACCCTATTTAACTTCTCTTGGACCATATCTACAGTTAGCCAATTGAGTATATCACTGGATGTACTAACAACCCCGGCACCACAGATATCAGCTCCTGTCTCTTCTTTTGTATATACAGAGCTAAAAAACCTATTTAGGAACTCTGCCTTTTCCTTATACTCTACCCCCTTATTAGTATGACACCTCCCCCCCACAGATCCTAGTTTAAAAGCTTCTCCAGCCGTCTAACCATTTTTCCCCCAGGGCAGTTGCACCCTCCCCATTGAGGTGCAGCCCATCCCTACTGTAGAGCCTGTGACCGACCGCAAAGTCGCCCAGTTCTCCATGAACCCAAACCCTTCCTTCCTGCACCAGCTTCTGAGCCACTTATTTAACTCCCTAAACGCCCGTTTCTCTAATGACGCTCGTGGCACTGGGAGTATTTCTGAAAACACTACCTTGGAGGTCCTGGACTTGAGCTTCTCACCTAGCTCCCTAAAATCATTTTTAAGAACCTTCCATCTCCCACTGACTTTGTCGTTGATGCCAATGTGTGTGTTTTAAAGAGACAGGGGGCACACCAAATAGTTCAGGGAGTGCAAGGGGTGGTGCAACTGCATGTAACAAATAACCTGACACAAGAGAGAGTCAAAAAGAGCCACCCCATAAATGCACATCCAACAATAAGAGAATATTAAAAATATATATAAAGTTTATTAGACACAACAACAGACACGCATTAAAATATTGTATACAATATAGAACAAAGTGCGGTATGCAATAAGATAAATGTAACCGACACACACAGGTCCACTGGATTACCACAAATAGATGTATGCGTTATCAACCAGCATATACAGCAATACAATGAATCCCATAAAGCAAATGTAAGGTAAGGTAAGACCACTAGAGATGAGGATAAGGACAGACCGACATAAGGTCAAATAGCAAGAGCCAAACCTACATAGCCAGCTGGTACAGTGGACCTGGAAACATGAGAAGCGCCCACATTGGTGTCAATGTGTACCATGATGTCTTCCCCAGCCCCACCCAGCAATCTGTCAATCCGATCCGCAATATGCTGGACCCAAGCACCCGGCAGATAACACACTGTTCGGCATTCACAGTCTCAACGACAGATGACCCTGTCTGTTCGCCCAATAATAGAGTCCCCTACCACCAGCTTCTGCCTGACCTTTGCTGCACTCCTTTTCCCATCCTTCCTGCAGCGGTCATCCTCCTGGTTGCTAGGAGAATTGACCTGCTGCAGTGTTGCTGGTCCTGGGCTTTCATTACTAATATCAGCCAAACAGGCATATTTACTAGGGCGTGCCAGCTCAGGACTAGCCTCCCTGGCACTTTTCCCTCTACCCCTTCTTTCTACAATAACCCAACTAGTGATCTGATAGTCCTGATGTTGCCCTCCTCCACCCCCCTCCATTTCACCGACCCCAGCCCGTGCCTGCACAGTGAGGTCTAAGCCTCTCTCCAGTTTTGCAATGCCCCTAAGTATTTCAAGCTGCCTATTTAGATCCAAGATATGGGCTTCCAAATATGCAACATGATTGCATCTAGTGCAAATGTATTCACACTCGAATGGCTCTTCAAGGCACGCACACATTGCACAGGACACACACTTGGTGGCATTGTCCATGGAGCACATGTTTAATGGGGATGAATGCTTTATGCATCCCAATGATTTGATCCTTCTCAAACAGACTAACATCTTTTCCACGACCATGAGATGTGTCTTTTGACATGGTTGTTTAAGAAATGAGAAGCAACTCATTGCACCAGTTGGGGTTAAATAACTTATTGCCAGCTGAAAGATAATCGCCCATGCAGTAATTATCCAATAGGAGGCTCATAACCATTGGCTTAGTTATATCCAGGTGGTGACTTTTTTTTGGACAGGCAGTGTATATATATATACAGTAGATATAAAAAGTCTACACACCCCTGTTAAAATGTTGGGTTTCTGTTATGTAAAAAAATTAGACAAAGATAAAAAATTTCAGAACTTTTTCCACCTTTAATGTGACCTATAAACTGTACAACTCAATTGAAAAACAAACTGAAATCTTTTAGGTAGAGGGAAGAAAAAATATAAAAATAAAATAATATGGTTGCATAAGTTTGCACACGCTTAAACTAATACTTTGTTGAAGCGCCTTTTTATTTTATTACAGCACTCAGTCTTGAATATTTGCCCACTCCTCTTTGCCAAAACAATCCAAATCTGTCAGATTGCGAGGGCATCACCCCACAGATTTTCAATCGGATTCAGGTCTGGGCTCTGTCTGGGCCATTCGAAAACTTTAATCTTCTTCTGGTGAAGCCATTCCTTTGTTGATTTTGATGTATGCTTTGGGTCGTTGTCATGCTGAAAGATGAAGTTCCACTTCATGTTCAGCTTTCTAGCAGAAGCCTGAAGGTTTTGTGCCAATATTGACTGGTATATCTGACCAGTTGGGTGATCTGATCAAATGGCCGCAGAAGTCTGCATGTGTCGCGCATGAGCTCCCCAGAACCTGTCCTGCCACAGAGTTCTTACAGGTAGTCGTTAACTGCACGTTTCTGCTGGAGCAGCCTATCAAGCATATACAAGGTGCAGTTCCAGCGCGTCGGGCAATCACAAATCAGATGTCTGACAGGCAGGTGGTGTCACCGCTGAATGTGAGCAAGGCGAGCCATGGCTGCGTAAGATCTTCTAAAATGGCTAGAGATTTTCCTGGCCTGCCGCAAGACATCCTGTACCCCGGGGCATCACCCCACAGATTTTCAATCGGATTCAGGTCTGGGCTCTGGCTGGGCCATTCGAAAACTTTAATCTTCTTCTGGTGAAGCCATTCCTTTGTTGATTTTGATGTATGCTTTGGGTCGTTGTCATGCTGAAAGATGAAGTTCCACTTCATGTTCAGCTTTCTAGCAGAAGCCTGAAGGTTTTGTGCCAATATTGACTGGTATTCGGAACTGTTCATAATTCCCTCTATCTTAACTAAAGCCCCAGTTCCAGCTGAAGAAAAACAGCCCCAAAGAATGATGCTGCCACCACCATGCTTCACTGTGGGTATGGTGTTCTTTTGGTGACGTGCAGTGTTTTTGCGCCAGAAATATCTTTAGGAATTATGGCCAAAAAGTTCAACCTTGGTTTCATCAGACCATAACACCTTTTCCCACATGCTTTTGGGAGACTTCAGATGTCTTTTTGCAAAATGTAGCCTGGCTTGGATGTTTTTCTTCGTAAGAAAAGGCTTTCATCTTGCCACTCCACCCCATAGCCCCGACATATGAAGAATACGGGAGATTGTTGTCACATGTACAACACAGCTAGTACTTGCCAGATATTCCTGCAGCTCCTTTAATGTTGCTGTAGGCCTCTTGGTAGCCTCCCCGACCAGTTTTCTTCTCGTCTTTTTATCAATTTTGGAGGGACGTCCAGTTCTTGGTAATGTCACTGTTGTGCCATATTTTCTCCTCTTGATGATGCCTGTCTTCACTGTATTCCATGGTATATCTAGTGCCTTGGAAATTCTTTTGTACCCTTCTGCTGACTGATACCTTTTAACAATGAGATCCCTCTGATGCTTTGGAATCTCTCTGTGGACGATGGCTTTTGCTGTGGGATGCGACTAAGAAAATTTCAGAAAAGACCAACTATACCAGCTGAACTTTATTTGGGGTTAATCAGAGGCACTTTAAATGATGGCAGGTGTATGCTGACTCTTATTTAACATGATTTTAAAATGTGATTGCTTAATTCTGAACACAGCTACATCCCCAGTTATAAGAAGGTGTGCACACATTATTTTAGTTTTTTTGTTTTCTCCCCTCCACCTAAAAGATTTCAGTTTGTTTTTCAATTGACTGGTACAGTATATGTCACATTAAAGGTGGAAAAAGTTCTGAAATAATTTATCTTTGTCTCATTTTTTTACATCACAGAAACCTGACATTTTAACAGGGGTGTGTAGACTTTTTATATCCACTGTACATATTAGTGTTGAGCGAGCACCAAAGTGCTTGTGTGCTCGAGTAGAACACTTCATGATGCTGGAGCACAATGGAAGTCAATGGGAGAACCCCAGGAACCCCCTTCTCTGAAGAGGGTAGGGTGTCGGGACTGTAGTTCGGCTTAGGAGTCCCTGCTCTGACTCCATATATAGCTATGTCCATACGGTATATGAAGTCTGTGCTTGGGGACACCCCAGTGTATTAAAAATCTAATTTAGACTGTATTTCAGAAAAGTTTCTGCCAGGATTCAAACTCATGACTAGTGATGGACGAACATCGGCCGGGACATAGTCCAGGATAATGTCGTCCTCGGACTCCTCCCCCAGCCACGGACAACACCAAGGAACACTGAAAAGTTTAAAGCATGCTCTTCTTGCTCCTCCACCTCCCCAGCACCATCTTTCTCTGACTCCTCTTCAGACTCCTGTTGACTTTTCTCAGATGGAGTAGTCCCCCCTGGGAATTCATTCAGCATTGCAACTTCCTCATCTTCCTGCTCCTGCTCCTCGATGGCTTGATCAATGACACGATGCAATGCACACTCCAGAAAGAAGGCCTAAGGTACGATGTCACTGATGGCGCCCTGGCTGCGTCTGACCAGTTGGGTGATCTGATCAAATGGCCGCAGAAGTCTGCATGTGTCGCGCATGAGCTCCCCAGAACCTGTCCTGCCACAGAGTTCTTACAGGTAGTCGTCAACTGCACGTTTCTGCTGGAGCAGCCTATCAAGCATATACAAGGTGCAGTTCCAGCGCGTCGGGCAATCACAAATCAGATGTCTGACAGGCAGGTGGTGTCACCGCTGAATGTGAGCAAGGCGAGCCATGGCTGCGTAAGATCTTCTAAAATGGCTAGAGATTTTCCTGGCCTGCCGCAAGACATCCTGTACCCCGGGGTATTTGGCAACGAATCACTGCATTACTAAGTTCAGGACATATGCCATGCATGGCACCTGTGTCATTTTGCCCTGTTTCTGTGTGCTCAGCAGATTGGCACGGTTGTCGCACACCACTTTACCAACTGTCAAATTGAGCGGAGTTAGCCACTGATTGGCCTGTGACCGCAAAGCTGAAAGCAGTGCAGGATGGGTGTGGCTCTTGGCTTCCAGGCACAACAGCCACAGCACAGCATGGCAACGTCTCACCTGGCACGCCAAATAGGTTCTGGGGAGCTTGGGGGGCGCAGAGGAAACGGCGGTAGCAGTGAAAAAGGAGGAGTCAGCCGTGGAGGAAACGGAGTATGAGGGTTGCATGCTTGACAGCCATCAGAAGGTTCACCCAGTGGGCAGTAAAAGTTATGTACCTTCCCTGCCCGTGTTTGCTAGACCATGTATCTGTGGTCAGATGTATCTTGGCACCGACACTGTGTGCCAGAGATTTATTCACTTGCCACTGAACGTGGCCATATAGATCTGGGATGCCCTTCTGGGAGAAATATTTCCTTCTGGGGACCTTCCATTGTGGTGTGCCAATGGCCACAAATTTTCTAAAGGCCTCTGAGTCCACCAGTTTATATGGCAGTAGTTGGCGGGCTAGCAGCTGCGACAAGCCGTCAGTCAGCTGTTGGGCAAGAGGGTTATCCGGCGTCATCATCTTTTTAAGCTCGAACATTTGGGCCACGGAAGCCTGCCTTTTGCCAGATGAACACAATGATGGCATGGTGAAAGGTGGAGTGGAGGACAAATGGGAGGAGAGAGGAGAAGGAGAAGAGGCAGGCAGTGGAGCGCCGGGAGTGTGGTTTTGTGGGTTCTCACGTTGTTGCTCCCACTGGGCTTGGTGATGGGAGGCCAGGTGCCTTCTTAAGTCATCATCGTCACCTTTACCACAACTGACATTAGATATCTCGGAGTAGGCAGCAACAGCGGGGACCACCCTCCTTGGGCTGAGCTGGGAACTGTCGTCAGAATGCTGTGTGGCAACCGTTGATAACTCCTATTCCTGATCCCATGCCAAGAATGGCTGAGCATTGGTAAGGTCTTGGAATGGAGGGTAAATAATTCCTCTTACTCGAGCAGAGGGGATATGGTGGTGGTGTTGGTGTATTTGGATTTGCACACAGCAGAGAGTGAAGAGGGTGCAGATAGAGAGGATGAGGAGGGTGCAGTGAGCCACTCAACCAACTCTGGTGCATCCTTTGACGTAATTGCTCGCACCTTCTGCATTTTCCCACTTAGACTCAGGCCTTTGCACCTGCCCGACCCCTACCAGCCCTACTGAATGGCCTGCCTCTTCTTTTGCCTGCCTTTTTTAAAATGACCCTGTGACAAAGTACCTATAGAAGAGCAGTATTTGTGGAAAAATGTATATTGCACCCCTGCCTCCATCAGTTTTTTTGGGGGACAACTTGTATATCACATTAGTAGAAATTATTTGTTCCAATAGCGTTTGTCACTCTGTGTAGCTGCGGTAACTCAGCAAAACCGCAATCAAATGCTGCACTACACAAATGCACTATATAGAAAGTATATTAATGATATATCACACCTCTGTCTTAATCAGTTTTTTGGGGGGGCAACTGGTATATCACACCAGTAGAAATTAATTGTTCCAATAGCGTTTGTCACTCTGTGTAGCTGTGGCAACGCAGCAAAACTGCAAACAAATGCTGCACTACACAAATGCACTATATAGAAAGTACATTATCGGTATATCACACCCCTGCCTCAATAAAAAATTTGGGGGGGCAACTGGTATATCACACCAGTTAAAATTATTTGTTCCATGAGCGTTTGCCCCTCTGTATAGCTGCAGTATTGCAGCAGAAACGCACACAACTGCTGCACATTAGAAAGTATATTATAGTGCATTTGCATGTTAGAAAATATATTATAAGTATATCACACCCCTCATTAAATCACACCTATCAATAGCACACCTATACCAGTCCTTAAAAGGACTTTTGTGGCCCTATTATCTAGCGTTTGGTGTCTCTAACAGTCTTTCCCTGCTCCACACAGCAACCTCTCCCTACACTTGAAAAAGACTGAATGTAAAATAGCGGCCAGATTGGGTTTATTTATAAGGTAGGGGGTATGTCCATGTGCTGAAATGTCTCAATTGGCTGTCCTGTCCCACCTAATAGATGTGTCATGGCTTAAAGTTCTTCACAATGTAAAAGAGCATGTTCGGCAAACCGCGAAAGAGCAAAGTTCACCGCGAAACGACGCCGGGCGAACCGCAAGAACATCTCTAGTATTTAAATCTAATTTAGCCTCTATTTCTATGCAGAAGATCTCTGTACAGTAAGGGAATCCCTCAGTGTGAGTCCGCGACTTAGGAGTCCCTGCTCTTACTCCATATATAGCTATGTCCATATATGGAGTATGTGCTTGGGGACACCCCAGTGTATTTAAATCTAATTTAGCTTGCATTTCAGAAAAGTTTCTGCCGGGATTCAAACTCACAACCTTTTGCATTAGAGGTAAGGCATACTCAGTTGTGTGATATACTAACATAGAAAGTATATTATAGTGCATTAGTATTGTGCAGAGTTTGTGTGCGGTTCTGCTGAGATACCGCAGCTATACAGAGGGATAAATGCTATTGGAACAACTAATTGCAACTGGTGTGATATACCAGTTGCCCCCCAAAAAAAATGATTGAGGCAGAGGTGTGATATACCTATAATATGATTTTTATATAGTGCATTTGTATTGTGCAGCATTTGTGTGCGGTTCTGCTGGGATAGGGCAGCTATACAGAGGGACAAACGCTAATGGAACAACTAATTGCAACTGGTGTGATATAGCAGTTGCCCCTAAAAAACTGATTGAAGCAGTGGTGTGATATACCTATAATATACTTTCTATATTGTGCATTTGTATTGTGCAGCAATTGTGTGCGGTTCTGCTAGGAAACCGTAGCTATACAGAGGGAAAAACGCTTTTGGAACAACTAATTGCAACTGATGTGATATACCAGTTGCCCTCCAAAAAAACTGATTGAGGCAGGGGTGTGATATACCTATAATATACTTTCTATATAGTGCATTTGTATTGTGTAACATTTGTGTGCGGTTCTGCTGAGATACCACAGCTATACAGAGAGACAAACGCAATTGGAATAACTAATTGAAACTGGTGTGATATACCTGTTTCCCCAAAATAAACTGATTAAAGGGTTTGATTTTCCTGCTTGCAGCAAATACTCATTAAGGGGTTCTACAGGTCCTTTAAAAAAAATAGCATATTGTGATAAAGTTCATTATTTTCTGTAATGTACTGATAAACATTAGACTTTCATATATTTTAGATTCATTACACACCAACTGAATTAGTTCAAGCCTTTTATTGTTTTAATATTGATGATTTTGGCATACAGCTCATGAAAACCCAAATTTCCTATCTCAAAAAATTAGCATATTTCATCCGACCAATAAAAGAAAAGTGTTTTTAATACAAAAAAAGTCAACCTTCAAATAATTATGTTCAGTTATGCACTCAATACTTGGTCGGGAATCCTTTTGCAGAAATGACTGCTTCAATGCGGCGTGGCATGGAGGCAATCAGCCTGTGGCACTGCTGAGGTGTTATGGAGGCCCAGGATGCTTCGATAGCGGCCTTAAGCTCATCCAGAGTGTTGGGTCTTGCGTCTCTCAACTTTCTCTTCCCAATATCCCACAGATTCTCAATGGGGTTCAGGTCAGGAGAGTTGGCAGGCCAATTGAGCACAGTAATACCATGGTCAGTAAACCATTTACCAGTGGTTTTGGCACTGTGAGCAGGTGCCAGGTCGTGCTGAAAAATGAAATCTTCATCTCCATAAAGCTTTTCAGCAGATGGAAGCATGAAGTGCTCCAAAATCTCCTGATAGCTAGCTGCATTGACCCTGCCCTTGATAAAACACAGTGGACCAACACCAGCAGCTGACATGGCACCCCAGACCATCACTGACTGTGGGTACTTGACACTGGACTTCAGGCATTTTGGCATTTCCCTCTCCCCAGTCTTTCTCCAGACTCTGGCACCTTGATTTCCGAATGACATGCAAAATTTGCTTTCATTCGAAAAAAGTACTTTGGACCACTGAGCAACAGTCCAGTGCTGCTTCTCTGTAGCCCAGGTCAGGCGCTTCTGCCGCTGTTTCTGGTTCAAAAGTGGCTTAACCTGGGGAATGCGGCACCTGTAGCCCATTTCCTGCACACGCCTGTACACGGTGGCTCTGGATGTTTCTACTCCAGACTCAGTCCACTGCTTCCGCAGGTCCCCCAAGGTCTGGAATCGGTCCTTCTCCACAATCTTCCTCAGGGTCCGGTCACCTCTTCTCGTTGTGCAGCGTTTTCTGCCACACTTTTTCCTTCCCACAGACTTCCCACTGAGGTGCCTTGATACAGCACTCTGGGAACAGCCTATTCGTTCAGAAATTTCTTTCTGTGTCTTACCCTCTTGCTTGAGGGTGTCAATGATGGCCTTCTGGACAGCAGTCAGGTCGGCAGTCTTACCCATGATTGCGGTTTTGAGTAATGAACCAGGCTGGGAGTTTTTAAAAGCCTCAGGAATCTTTTGCAGGTGTTTAGAGTTAATTAGTTGATTCAGATGATTAGGTTAATAGCTCGTTTAGAGAACCTTTTCACGATATGCTAATTTTTTGAGATAGGAATTTTGTGTTTTCATGAGCTGTATGCCAAAATCATCAATATTAAAACAATAAAAGGCTTGAACTACTTCAGTTGGTGTGTAATGAATCTAAAATATATGAAAGTCTAATGTTTATCAGTATATTACAGAAAATAATGAACTTTATCACAATATGCTAATTTTTTGAGAAGGACCTGTATATACCTGATTCCAAAAATACTGCTCTTTTATAGGGACTTTGTCATAGGGTCATTTTGAAAATAACAGGCAGCGGAAGAGGCAGGGGTTGGGCAGGTGCACCACGCCGGAGCCTAAGTGGGAAGTTGGAGAAGGTGCCTGCGATTATGTCAAAGGACGCACCAAAGTTGGTTGAGTGGCTCACTCAGCCTTCCGCTTCTGCACCCTCCTCATCCTCTGTATCAGCACCCTCCTCACTCTCTTCTGTGTGCACCCCCAAAGACACCATGACCACCACCACCACCATAGCCCCTCCACTCAAGTCAGAGGAATTATTTTCCCATCCATTCCCAGACCTTACCGATGCACAGTAATTTTTGGCATCGGATCAGAAAGAGGAGGTAGCAAAGGCTACCACCCACCCAGCGGTCTGACGACAGTACCCAGATCAGCCCAAGGAGAGTGGTCCCAGCTGTCCTACTCCGAGATCTCTAATGTCAGCGGTGGTGAAGGTGATGATGATGATTTGTCGATGGATGTCACGTGGGTGCCCACAAGAGAGGAAGAGGAGGGGGAGAACAGAAGGAGAGACGGAACAGCAGATAGGGAGGAGTTGGAGGAGAATCAGGCAGAACTTGCAGTGCACAGGAGGCAAAAAGCAGACGGCAAATGTATCTGGAGCGAGCCATCCACCCTGCACGGTCACATCTGGAGCTTCCAGGACGCCGACACATGGCTCCGCAGTGTGAGCTTTTTTTAAGTGTTGCCATCTGCAGCCTGTGCTATCTCGGTATTCTTTTTCTTTTTTGGATCATACTGTATATTTCATACTGTGTGCCGGCACTCTCATTTCAATCTTGATGTGCCCCCGTTTTTTGGAGTACATACTTAGTAACATTGTCCATTCAGTTTGGCCTGTTATCCTGCAAGTTGATCCAGAGGATGGCAAAAAAAAACTGTGAGGTAGAAGTCAATTTTCCCCACTTAAGGGGGAAAAAAATTCCTTCCCGACTCCATTCAGGCAATCAGATAACTCCCTGGATCAACGACCCATCTGTAGTAGCTATAGCCTGTAATATTATTACACTTCAGAAATACATCCAGGCCCCTTTAGAACTCACCATCACCACCTCCTCAGGCAGAGAGTTCCATAGTCTCACTGCTCTTACCGTAAAGAATCCTCTTCTATGTTTGTGTAAAAACCTTCTTTCATCCAGGTGCAGAGGATGTCCCCTCGTCACAGTCCTGGGGATAAATAGATGATGGGATAGATCTCTGTACTGATCCCTGATATATTTATACATAGTAATTAAATCTCCCCTCGTCTTTCTTCTAAAGTGAATAACCCTAATATTGATAATCTGTAGTTCCCTCATTCCAGTTATTACTTTAGTTGCTCTCCTCTGAACCCTCTTCAGCTCTGTTATGTCTGCCTTGTTCACAGGAGACCAGAACTGTACACAGTACTCCATGTGGGGTCTGACTAGTGATTTATAAAGTGGTCGGACTATGTTCTCATCACGGACATCTATGGCCCTTTTGATGCAACCCATTATCTTATTGGCCTTGGCAGCAGCTGCCTGACACTGGTTTTTCACAGCTTAGTTTGCTGTACAATAAAATTCCTAGATCCTTTTCCATGTCAGTGTTACCCAGTGTTTTACCATTTAGTATGTACGGGTGACTTGCATTTTCCTTCCTATGTGCATAACCTTATATTTGTCAGTGTTAAACCTCATCTGCCACTTATCTGCCCAAGCCTCCAATCTATCCAGATCCATCTGTAGCAGTATACTGTCCTCTTCTGTGTCAATTACTTTACACAGTTCACTTCTGATACAAATATTTTATGTCATGAATTCAATGCATTCTATGTAAATCATAGTCGCCTGTTATGGTTAATAAGCTCTTTTTATAATCAGATGTTTGATTGAATATATTGATTGAATATATTATAGCCTTTTGTGCTTTTTTATGATACGCACGATATACTAGTGATACAAAAGCCACGCACTACCTGTATTACGCCATAGTAGTAAGGGACGACAGTATTTGTCAAACTGAAAAGTGACAGGTACCACGCCCCCTTTTTAGTCAGTGACCCAGGGCCAGTTCCTAAAATCTCCATTAGCTATGTATTTCCCCATATATCTATTAGATCAAATAAATAAAAAGGAAATTCAAACACCCCACAAAAGCCTTTACTACAGATAACTGCACCCCTGATCGGCAAATGTATTTTATTTTTATTTTTTTCGCTAAAACACCCCACAAAAGCCTTTACAACAGATTACTGCACCACAGAGCGGCAAATGTATTTTTCTTTTTGTACTAATACACGTCACAAAAGGCTTAACAAGAAATAACTGCACTGCTGAGTGGCAAATGTATTTATTTTATTTTTTTTGCGCTAACACGTCACAAAAGGCTTTACAAGAAATAACTGCACCGCAGAGCGGCAAATTTATTTTTTATTTTTGTGCTAATACACGTCTAAAAAGGCTTAACAAGAAATAACTGCACCATTGAGTGGCAAATGTATTTATTTATTTTTTTCGCGCTAATGCTCATCATGAAAGGCTTAAAGGGATTCTGTCAGCAAGATTTTTGATATGGAGCTGTTCATATCATCCTCTCAGTCTCCACCGGGCGATGAGCAGTGGATTTAGGGCGCATGCGCGAGAATACGGCGCACCATCGGTGATGATAGTAGTGCATAATTAGCAGTGGGGCGGCTCTGGGTTATGAGATAAGGGGCGCGGCTGGGCACAAACGGCCGGAGGGACAGCCCCTTGGGCATGTTAGTAAGGTAATTAGCATATTAATAAAACCGATTTTTATCAAAAATGAAAGGACAGGTGGGGATAAAACTAGTATATTTTTAATTGGATAATGGAGACTGATAGGATGATATGAACAGCTCTATATCAAAAATCTTGCTGACAGAATGCCTTTAACAAGAAATAACTGCACCGCAGAGCGGCAAATGTATTTTTTCCTTTTGCGCTAATATACGTCACAAAAGCTTAACAAGAAATAACTGCACCGCAGAGCGGCAAATTTATTTTTTCTTTTTCCGCTAGAAAACCCAAAAGCCTTTACTACAGATAAGTGCACCGCACAAGGGGAAAGTAAGACATATAAATATTTCCTTGTAATAACCCCTGTTAATGCCTGTATCAAACAGCACTTGCAATTACAGAGCTGTATAATTTGGGTGCCCAGTCAGCAAAGTGTAATTGGATTATTTCTATTACCCAGGCTGTCACCTCTCTGAATGAACCCTGTTCAACAGAAATGCAGTGGAATGATTCCTCCCTATCCTTTACTGCACTTGTAAATCTTTTTTTTTTTTTTTTTTTTTTTTTTTTTTTTAGCACAATGACGATTTTTCTATCGCCTGCAGACACATCTCTCCCTGCACTGTGTACGCTGGTGAATGGCAGAATCTAAGATGGCTGCCGTGTTTATACAGAGGGTTGGCTGCTGATTGGCTGCATGCATGTCACTATGAGTGATCCCGCTTTCCCAGACTTCCTTTCTCCATGTCCTCACACCTGCAGCAGCCATTTTAGAAAAAATGTGATTTATTACTACGAAGCATGAAGAAATTTGCATTCAGTGCTAATCTAATTTTTCCTAAAATTCGTAACGAATTACACTTCGCCAGCTTCGATTCGCTCATCTCTAATAGTGACATGGAAAAAACTCAACACAAATCTAAAAAAGTATATATGTTTAACATACACTAAAAGCATGATTTAAACAAAAGGGGGCACTTAGACTGGGTTCACATCTGGGGTTTTGTCTCTAGGAGTTTGTTCCGGCAGAGGAACAGACTCCCGGAGTTTACTGCATCCAGTATAGCCGGATACCTCTACTCACCGCCAGATCCCTTTCACTGTAATAGGATCCGTGGGTGATCCAGTCGCTTACCGGCATATGTGTCAGCTTTCGGCTGAACAAAAAATGCTGCATGTAGCATTTTTTGTTTGGCAGAGGGCTAGCATGTACGCCGGACATAGTGAATTCAGGCAGTCTGTTCCCCCGACGGAACAGACTGCCGTAATTAATGACGCAGATGTGAACCCAGCCTTATCAAGTCTGTAATGCAGGCATGAGACATTTTGTACATATTTTAGCAACATTTGGTCATATTTTGTGACATTTGGAGGGTCATGCCAACCTACTTATCCTATAACTGAGGAAGGGATTTAGCCCTCAACCACATCATTTGGATTTTAATCTATTTTCATTGGCATTTTATGTTCAGGCCATACTTTATTGATTCTTTTCATCAAACATACTTGCATAGCTATCAGTTTTATTCTTGTCTTTTTTATTTGAATACACAATAGTCACCCATAATGTTTATACAAATGAAACCCTAATTACATTCAGTAAACCTCAAGCTTATTTTTAAATGTGGTAATTTCCAAGCAATCGGTGATAGATAAGTCTAACATATCCGACTGACTTACTTCAAGTACCTCTTCAGAACTAGGCTACTTAATCAATGGAAAATAGAAATCACTTCACCTTAAGAGAAATAAATCGTGGGATTTACATAGCTTTCATCAATTTAATGCATTGCATCATATTGATCGGCATTGTATTTCCCCGACAGGACTTAGAAGTCATTGAAATCTCCTTGAAGTGCTTATCTATAGTTGCATGTACAATAATTCAAAAGCTAAAGAAAAAAACTGAAGTATTGAGATATGAATTGTTAATTAGAATTAAATTGGTAATAAATATCTGTTTATTTTATCACATTTACAATAAATTCAACTAAATAAATGGTTACGGCACATTAACAAAAATGTGACACCTACATTTTTTTTCTAACAGTTAGACCTGATAGTGACACATATCCTTTTTTCTAATAAGTGGCAAAAAAAATTAAATAAAACATCATTTTAAAAAATAAATCCACAAGTTAAACCACACACCATTTTTTCATTAAAAAAGGATTTTCAATGGAAAAAAATTGCCCTGCAAAAAGTCCCCACACAGTTTCATATAAAATAAAAATATAAAAAGTTATGGGTCTTGGCATGTGACAATGCAAAATTGTTTTCTTTATTGTGCAAAAGTAGTAAAACTTTAAAAAAAATGTATATGTATTTGTACATCGCAAAATTTACTACATAAAAAAGTCAATGGCAGTATTGCTGCTTTTTTCCCCCCATTCCTCCACAGAAAGAATTAATAAAACTCATTCAATATTACAGGTACCCCTAAATGGAACCTTCATACAGTTACATCTACAGAAAAATAAAAAGGTTATAGCTTTTGGAATGCAATTATCAAAAAGAGGAAAGGGGTTAAAGGGTACCACCATACATACATGATCTGACATCTGGGATAGAGGAATCAACTGCATGTTGCCTGGACAGTATCATGCAGAGAGCCTAATGATGAGAACAGGAATCATGTTTATACCCTTCGAAGCATTCAATGGTTGCCTCTGCACCTGTATAGCCCAATGTGCAGCTAGGTCTCTCGATGCTCAATGTCAGATTGGGCAGGAGTTTGTAAATACAAGGTGTTGTCCAAGTTATATTTGTTGATGACCTATCCTCAGGATAGGTCATCAATATCATATCGGTGGGGGTTTGACAGCCGGCACCCTGGCCCATCAGCTGTTTGAAGAGAAGGCGATCGCCTCGCCAGCGCTGCCTCCTCTTCATTGTTTACCTGCTTGCCGTCGCATCTGCAGCGGTGAGCAGGTGTATGTACACCCAAGTTGTCCCATTCATTTAAATGGGATGGCTCGTTCCTATACACTTGTTCCTATACACGGCACGCGCCTTCTCTTCAAACAGCTAATTGGCGGGAGTGTCGGCTGTTGGACCCCCGTCGATCTGATATTGATTACCTATCCTATCCCTACCGCCAGGGCAGATCTTATCCCAGGTTTATAGGAATGCCGAGTGTTATGATGCAGTCTCACTAGGTTTATGTGTGTCACGGTGCTCCTACCTGGATACCGCCGATCCCCAAGGTTAGGCTCCAGAGCAATAAAGGGAGAGTTGTAAAAGGTGCAGAATAAGTCCAGACTTGATAAAAGTTCAACAGCTTACTTGAATAAACTTGCATCCACACCATATTCAGTCTTTCTCTTGGCTCCTGCAGGTTTTGGGGTAAAATGGCAGGCAAACTTGAATATTCCACTTTCTCTCTCTCTGCTGTGCTAAAGTCAGGCTTCAGTCTGATTACTGGACTTGGTAGCGGTTCTGGTACCTTTTGAAGCGGGGTGCCTTTGACTGCTGACCCCCTAGCAATACTCTTAATCTGTAAGGAGTCTTCTCAGCTCCACTATTAAATCTAAACTGGAACAGACTAGAACTCACTATAGCTTCCGGCAACCCCTACCTTAGTAGGAAGCAGGACTACCCCCACTTCTAAAGATCTCTGCCAGATACACTGCCACCTGCTGGTGAACCAGGCACATTATATGAACATAACAGTTTCATAGCAAGATTATGAATGCACAATATCAAGGGACTTGGAATAAATACACAGATAGCATTATTGTTAGCCTATTAGAGACAGCAGCAGAGTGAAGGAATGGTAGTGCCACTCTGGGGTACTACACTCGCTCTTCTGGGGAGTGGGCACCATCTTTAACCTTTTGCCTACCAACGCATAACTTTATTTGTCGTGGCGGTAGGGTCCTATCTGTAACCGGACGTATAAAAGCTCCCGGTTACATCTCAATCTGCCGGGGACCCATGCAGAACCTTTATGTGTAACAGCAACACCCTTGTTTCTCCTAGAGGCTCATTTGCCTATATTAAAACATCACTTTTCTCAGCAATGCAGGCACATATGAACATGGGACCAAGACAGATGCCTTTAGCTGCCAAGCACACATGTAACAGGTCAGCCAGCTTCATAGGTACAAATCTGCCCTTTAAGATGCTGGCCTTATGTCATGGACGTACCGAGACATATGGCCGTCCTGGTGACAGTGAGTGGCAGGAGATCTGTGAGACTGGCAACACATGGTTTGATTTGACATGTTTTCTGTTTGGATCAAATGACATCTGTGTTGTTTCTGGTGCTTGCTATTATGGTATTTTTTTCTTGAGCTTTTTTTCCTCAGTAGAAAGGACAGACGGAGTAGTGTTGAGCGCGAATATTCGAATCGCGAATATCGGCACTTCGAGAATTTGCAAATATTTAGAATATAGTGACATATATTTGTAATTTTGAATATTCTAGATTTTTTTTTTCACAGTACACATGATCCCTCCCTGCTTCTAGCTTGTGGGCCAATGAGAAGGCTGCAATATCTCTGTCATAGCTTATCAACATCCCTAGCAACCAATAGGAAAGTTGCCTATCCCTTACTATATAAGAAAATTTCCAGCAGCCATTTTTTGCTGTTTCATGCAGTTGTGAGAGAGAGAGAGAGAGAGAGAGAGAGAGAGAGAGGGAGAGAGAGAGGAGTGTGATAATTGTGCTGTGCTGAATTGCTATTTTATAATACTTCTGATATCTCATATATAATCCAGATATTTATTGGTAGATAGTGTAGGTTAGTTAGTGTAGCTGGTTCCAGTGTAGGGTGTTAGGTACGTTAGTTAGCTCAGTCATATATATAGCATATATATAATCCAGATAGTTAGGCCTCATGCACACGACCGTTGTTTGAATCCACATCCGAGCCACCGTTTTGGCATCTCGGATGCGGACCCATTCATTTCAATAGGGCCGCAAAAGATGCGGACAGCATCCGTGGCTCTGTTCCGCGGCCCCGCTGTCTGAGCTTTGCGGACAAGAATAGGTATTTATATTGCCGGCGCCCGTTCCGTTCCGCAAATTGCGGAAGGCAACACGGGCGCTTTTCCGTTTTTCACGGATCCGCGGTTTGCAGACTGAAAAAAAGGGCACAGTCGTGTGCTTGAGGCCTAAGTGTGAGATAGTATAGGTTAGTTAGTTAATAGTGTAGCTGATAGGGTTTAGTGCAGGGTGTAGTGTAGGTTAGATAGAGATATAATATAGTCTAGCCTTTTCCTGTGTTTTAGTGTTACTGTTTTAGGGTTTCTTGCACTAGGGAGGGATTATTTTCTGTGTTTTGTCATTGAAAAAAATAAAAATTTGCCAGTGATTTAGGGTTTTGTGTCTATTTTATTTAAGTTTTGCCCCATTGTCCCCAACCCAATGAAGTTTGCCCAAACTCTCTCATTATTTTCTTTCTCTATCTTTTTTGATTTATTGCAAATTATTTGTCAAAATCATTAGTGGCTGTGGTTGTTCTGGCAGCCGTGGTCATGGTAGGGGAGTTGGTTCCAGTGCTGGACCGCTGCCAGCACGGGGCCGCTCGTCTACCCACAGAGGGGTGGGCGCAGGTAACAGGGGCATCTGCCTGATCTGTGATTTTTTGGGGCGCGGCAGCCGCCCCATTTCATCTCAGGACGCCGAGGCATTGGTGTCATTCATGACCCAAGCTAGTGGCACGGAGTCCTCTGCCCCGGCTCTGAGCAGCAGCAGCTCTCCACCTCCTGCAGGACCAGCCCCCAGCCCTCAAGAATCGACCCTGATGCTGTTTGACAGCAACAGTGAGAGGGACATCTTGGGGGTGGTAATGCAGGAGAGTCAGCTAGAGCTTGGTCCAGATGATCAGGACCTTCTGGAAGGGATGAAGGAGGAGGAAAAGAAGGGGTACAGCCCGTCAGTACCCCCGTGACATCTCTTCCAAATGGTGCAGGTGGTTTCAGCCACAGAACCCCCGCACCTAGTCAGACCCAGGTGTCAGCGAGGGGACAGCGGAGCCAGGTCAGGGGCTCCACGTCTGCTGTTCCCCTCAGTCAACCAGTGGCAGGAGCTCCACTGGTAATGGCAGCAGGAGGCGAGAGGCAACAATGGCAGCAGGTGCCACCTCCATCTGTGCGCACTGAGACCAAACACCCCATCTGACAGGAGGTCGGTGCGTAAGTCGCCTGTTTGGGCTTACTTCACCTTGGCAGCAGATGATGTGACAATTGCCATCTGTCAGCTGTGCCATGCCAGGGTGAGGAGAGGGAGATCTGTTGCTCGGCTGGGTACCACTGCCCTTACTCAGCACCTGAGAGTCAACCATTGGCGGGAGTGGGAGAAGATGCATGGTGGTCCTAGCAACGCTGGCAGCAGTGCGCAGGGGAGAGCAGATCCTGCCATTGTCCTGCAGCCACCCCACCCCTTTCCAACAATGCATTCCCACTCCCTCTCCTAGAGGTACTTGTACCGGCAGCCATACCTCTGTATCCACTGCACCCTCCTCTATTGCCTCCACTGCCATCCGGCACCAGCAGTTGGTTGCCAGCGCATTTGAACGCACCGCTCCCTATGCCCCCTGGGACTGATGCATGCGTTTACTCAATGGGCTCCTGGCAAGGTTATCGCCCAACATCTGCTGCCCTTCAATATTGTGGACTGCAATCCATTCCGGCAGATGTTGGAGCCTGCCCAACCCAGATGGCGTGTCCCCAGCCGCCATTTTTTTGCCAGGACCGGCACATTGTGTAGAATGTATCCCTGTCACTGGATCACGCTGTCAGCGACAGGGTACATCTGAAAATGGATGCCTGGACCAGCAGACATGAGCAGGGATGATACATAAGCTTTACTGCCCATTGGTTGTCCCTCTGAGGCGCCGGGGAGGGATTATCAGATGTGGCGGCATCTCAGTTTGTGGTGCCGCCCCGGGTTGTCCATGGGAGAACTGCTACTCTCCCACAAGCCAATGAAACACAGAGAAAGAATGCACCAAACAGATGTAACACTGACTATGCTGGCAAAACACAAATGAAGGTATTAAAAGCTGAGACTTTTGCCAATATGTTCCAGTAATGGAGATATCGGAGCCCATCATGCACCACGTCACGGTTCTCAGCATGGCAAGGGGTCCTAACCGCTGCTCTAACTATGTTGTGAACACGGTCTGGGGGTGATATAATTCAGCTCACAGCAAAGCTTCCCACAAACGCCCAGCATGAATGCTGCGGTTGTGCAATGTGAATGAAGTCAGGCTGCGAGCCACACCCACACCAGACCATGTGATGGAGGTCACCAGGTGCAAAAGAGTGTTTGAATGCCAGGTAAAGGCAAACGCACTCAAATCTCAAAAGAACACAAGGAATGGACATTAGACCAGTGGAAATCTGTGCTTTGTTCTGATGAGTCCAAATTTGAGATCTTTGGTTCCAACCACCGTGTCTTTGTGCGACGCAGAAAAGGTGAACGGATGGACTCTACATGCCTGGTTCCCACCATGAAGCATGGAGGAGGAGGTGTGATGGTGTGGGGGTGCTTTGCTGGTGACACTGTTGGGGATTTATTCAAAATTGAAGGCATACTGAACCAGCATGGCTACCACAGCATCTTGCAGCGGCATGCTATTCCATCCGGTTTGCGTTTATTTGGACCATCATTTATTTTTCAACACGACAATGACCCCAAACACACTTCCAGGCTGTGTAAGGGCTATTTGACCATGAAGGAGAGTGATGGGGTGCTGCGCCAGGTGACCTGGCCTCCACAGTCACCGGACCTGAACCCAATCGAGATGGTTTGGGGTGAGCTGGACCGCAGAGTGAAGGCAAAAGGGACAACAAGTGCTAAGCATCTCTGGGAACTCCTTCAAGACTGTTGGAAGACCATTTCAGGTGACTACCTCTTGAAGCTCATCAAGAGAACGCCAAGAGTGTGCAAAGCAGTAATCAAAGCAAAAGGTGGCTACTTTGAAGAACCTAAAATATGACATATTTTCAGTTGTTTCACACTTTTTTGTTATGTATATAATTCCACATGTGTTAATTCATAGTTTTGATGCCTTCAGTGTGAATCTACAATTTTCATAGTCATGAAAATAAAGAAAACTTTTTGAATGAGAAGGTGTGTCCAAACTTTTGGTCTGTACTGTATATATATATATATATATATATATATATATATATATATTACACATTAAACCCCTTTGAATAAGGGGCGCTAGAACAGTAGTGCATAAACATTAGTAGGAACATTACATCTTAAATGTCAAGGGAATTTTACCAAATTGGCTTTTTGTGTCGAATAACTCGATTCAATTGATTAATCGTTTCAGCCCTAGTATAGTGTAACTCTTATTCATCTGTGGGATCTCTAGACACTGCCCTCCATACATGAACCATATTGGAAAATAGACCTCTCATATACTAATTGGCACACATCTCTCCACACGCTGCCCGCACCGGTCTGCTCTCAGTTTCCATTTCAGGCACATCGAGTCTAAAGAAGAACACTGCGGTAATACAGCCTGCCGCGCCGTGTGCTGATTCCTCCAAGCCAGAGGGCAGCAGGACTGGTGTGGTTTAGCAGCGGTTCTCTCATCCTCCTTTTGTCTGTGAAGAGTCATGGTTATCAACGCTCGCATAACCCATACATGAGCAGCGCCACACACAAGCCGGGCTCCAGCCATCAGCAGCACCCAGCCGTCCTCTGCCCGTCAGAGCACAGAAGCCAGTCAGGAACCAGCTTGCCTCCGCCCGGGAGTGGAAGTGTCCCCGGCTCTGCTGCCGGGATCAGTTCCCCTCCCATCGGTGATGACTCTGTCATGGTCCCCGGCTGCTGGCTGGGTCCTCCGCGGCTGCCTCCAGTGCGCAGCCCGGATCATCGATCGCAGGTCATGCTGCTAAATAAGCCTTTAGCTGCGAGGCTTGGCTACACACGGGGGGAAGTGTCACACAGCCCAAGGCAGACTTCACCAGGCAGGGGCTGACAGGCACCAGGGAGCACCTACACTGTCATCCAGCAGAGCGGAGTTTGTAGTCTGTTTTGAAGGCAAAATGTGTTCTCGAGTTACATAGAACTGCCGATAAACTTACCCCAAAAAACGAATGCAGCTGTGCTTCATCTTTGTGGACTTGACATAGAAAATCAGTTCCTGTAGGTTCCAGAAAAACTTTACTTTACAGTAATCCGGCCCTATACAATTCAGATGTCTGGAGGGGGAGAATAATGCAGGGCTTCCAGGGAGAGATGGGGTAGATAGATATATACATGTTGTCCATCATGCTATAATCTATCTATCTACCCCATCTGTCCCTGGAAGCCCTGAAATGTTCTCCCCCTCCAGACAAGCTGGTTTCTGACTGGCTTCTGTTCTCTTATGGGCAGAGGATGGCTGGGTGCTGCTGAAGGCTGGAGTCGGGCGTGTGTGTGGCACTGATCATGTATGGGTTGTGCGAGCATCGGTAACCATGTGTCTTCACAGACAAAAGGAGGATGAGAGAGCCGCTGCTAAACCACGCCAGTCCTGCTGCCCTCTGGCTTGGAGGAATCAGCACACGGCGCGGCAGGCTGCATTACTGCAGTGTTCTTCTCTAGACTCTATATGCCTGATATGGAAACTGAGAGCAGACCGGTGCGGGCAGCGTGTGGAGCTAATGTCATACTAATTTATTGTGGGCTGTGCAAACTTCAAATACAATCGATAAACAATTGTCAAAGGAAAATATTGCATTTTGTATGCATAGGAGCACATTCCTGCTTTAGACGACGAACCTGCTGCTGTAAGAGGTGTCTAAGTTTATTTTTGTTGTTGGCCAGGTCTGGTGGGGGCTCATTCCTGGCACACATTCCTGCTGCAAACAAAGAATCTGTTGCTGTCTGTTCCTGCTGAGTTAGGCCAAGCTATGTGTAGGCCTTAGACTCGACCATTAACATGTACCTGCTGCTGCTTTCTTTCCTGATCATGTTAAGTTATGTGTAGGCCTTATACTCCACCGTTACCTTTATCTGCTGCTGATGTCTGCCCTGATCTTGATGAGTTATGTGTCGGCCTTGTCCTACAGCGTTACCATTTCCCTGCAGCTGTCTGTTGTGTTCCTGCTGCAAACAAAGGACTTGCTGCTGTCTGTTCCTGCTGAAGTAGGCCAAGCTATGTGTAGGCCTTAAACTAAACCATTGCCATGTACCTGCTGCTGCTGTCTGTCCTGAGCATGTTGACTTATGTGTAGGCCTTATACTCCGGCGCACGCAGAGAAACCTGCCCTGAACATAGTGGCTGAATTGTGCCGGGAGCCACGGGCGCGGGTACACCAGTGAAAAAAGGGGGCATACCTGAAGGGAGCTTTGAGAAAAAGGGCGGGAGGGAGGGGCGTGAGGCTCGGGCGCCTGGCTGAGCGGCAGGTAGGGGGATAAATAGCCAGACGCCCCTCCCACAAATGCAGGCTGTTAACAGCCTTACTATTTATGGTCAGGGCTAGGACAATGCCGGCGCACGCAGAGAAACCTGCCCTGAACATAGTGGCTGAATTGTGCTGGGAGCCACGGGCGCGGGTACACCAGTGAAAAAAGGGGGCAAAAAACATCAGTTAGGTACAACACTTTATTGCAAACTACAAAGCCAGTGATTGAAAGGCACGAGATATCTCTACTTGAGGATTGGGTATATCCCTAGTAAAGCAGGAGGACCGCCACCGCCCCATGGACCGGATGACATGAGCTGGCACCTGATGCCGAGAAGCAGCGGAGGCTGCCCCTAGCGACATGAGTGGCCCGAAATTACCTTGGGGTCCTAGCCTAGACCCTGGGCGAGGGCACGGATGAAAGATATAAACTGAGGGTGCTGAGGCTTGCCTGCGTGTGGCAGGAGCGGGCTATCTGGTGATGAACCTTGGATGAGGGCTAGCAGTTGATGCAGCACCTGAACTGGGCACCAATTGTTCAACGTGGGATAGAATTTAACCTCGGAAGGGGGTCCCGTCTGAATGGTTTTGGTGGAAGGTAGCAGGGGAGTGTAATGGCCCTGGCCCCATAACTGATGCTGCTTCAGAGGATGGTTATGGCGATTTGGACCCGCCAGAACCTCACCAGGCCGGAGGAATCCATAAAAGGTGAGATACATGGCGCTTTCAAAATCAGGCTAGTGAAGGGCCCAAAAGGATTACCATCCAATGACGAAGAAAGATCCCTGAACAATTTACCGGACACAGGTTGCCTATGGCTCACGGATCCCTTCCCCTCCTTTTGAATACCCCGGAGGGTGGCTTTAGAAAACGAAGACAGAACCTGGGCGATCCAGGGACGCTGACCACCTGGGCGATCCAGGGACGCTGACCACCTGGGCGATCCAGGGACGCTGACCACTTGGGCGATCCAGGGACGCTGACCACCTGGGCGATCCAGGGACGCTGACCACCTGGGCGATCCAGGGACGCTGACCACCTGGGCGATCCAGGGACGCTGACCACCTGGGCGATCCAGGGACGCTGACAACCTGGCCGATCCAGGGACCCTGACAACCTGGGCGATCCAGGGACCCTGACAACCTGGGCGATCCAGGGACCCTGACAACCTGGGCGATCCAGGGACACTGACAACCTGGGCGATCCAGGGACCCTGACAACCTGGGCGATCCAGGGACCCTGACAACCTGGGCGATCCAGGGACCCTGACAACCTGGGCGGTCCAGGGACCCTGACAACCTGGGCGGTCCAGGGACCCTGACAACCTGGGCGGTCCAGGGACCCTGACAACCTGGGCGGTCCAGGGACACTGACAACCTGGGCGGTCCAGGGACACTGACAACCTGGGCGGTCCAGGGACACTGACAACCTGGGCGGTCCAGGGACACTGACAACCTGGGCGATCCAGGGACACTGACAACCTGGGCGATCCAGAGACAAGTGATGGAGACGGAAGCAGCGTGAGATAAAACTGCTGAATTGAACAGTAATGTATCACCAACTTCACGGCGCAAATTCTGGCAATGTGATGCTGATGCAGAGATGAAGGCGGAGTGTTTTTTTTTGTTTTTTTTTCTCTTTTTGGAAAAACATAGCTCATTTCTTTCAAAAACAGTCCCACATTTGTAGTACTGCTTACTTCAATATAACTGAGCTTTAGTACCACAAACAACCTGTGGACAGGTGTGGAACTGATCTTAGAAGAATAATACTGGAGACTACTGTGCGTAAAGGCTCCAGATATTTGAACGCAGTATTAAGTATTAAATGTATATTGTGTGCCTACCACCCCTAACCAATTGCTTCACGAAACAATGACCTAGGCGAGTTTTACACTAGTGTTAATAGTTCTAGCAGGCTGTTCCAGCAGAGATCAGCCTGCTGGAGATCTCTGGATGTTACCACAATGCCTGCCATACCCACTGCGATCGGCACTGAGCGGCACTGGGGAGAGCGGCACTTAAATTGAACCACCAGGGGGCATGAGCCCAGACGTGAGGCACAGCTGGGACGGCGCCAGCTGCGCATCGATTACCTGAAGACCGGAGGAGAGAGCGAAGGTTTCAGACGCCGGCGGTGCGTGGGTGGAGAACCGGAAGGGAGGTCTCGGTTCAGAGAGGAACGGAGCGTAATGCCTCAGGAAGCGTGAGGCTCGGGCGCCTGGCTGAGCGGAAGGTAGGGGGATAAATAGCCAGACGCCCCTCCCACAAATGCAGGCTGTTAACAGTCTTACTATATATATATATATATATATAAAATCGAAAAATTCCACAGCACATCCAAGGCGTAAAAAAGTAGAAAACGGCTTTATTCACCAGACACGCAACGTTTCGATCCGCTTACTGGGATCTTTCTCAAGCAGTGACATAGTAGGCAGTAATTGATCCGAGAGGTATAGGATGGTGACTTATTAGACGGTAGTACCGTAACTTTAAAGAGTATGAACATGCGTAAGAACATAATTCCCACTTTCTAAGTTCAGCATAAGAATAAAACATATCATAATTTCCTAATTGTGATTCAAAACAAATGTGCAGGTCTTCTTAATGACCTGGAGTGTACAGGTGTACCTTCAGCATATTGATGAGTTGGGTCCATGGAGTGGGCGATGGGGCTGGATCTCGGCGTACCGGGGGCAGTCATAAGAAAACAAATTCAAAAGCCCCTGGTGTCACCAACCTCTCAGATACTTACTAATTCAAAGAATCTATCCAGACATCGGACCAAAATATGCAAATCACATATGATGAACACTGTGGACAACCCATAGTAATGCTATGTGTGGCCAAATCCATGTGTACGGTATAGGAATAAGGACAAGATTGTGACTCACGTAGCTCAGCCATAGTTATCCCAGCCAAAGCGTTAGATAAAAAGTTATAGTATATATTAAAATAGTAATATAGAAACATATAATATCAATTATTCAGGTCCCATCATGATCCAGTTGGCCAGTATTCCACCGCTCATCGTGATACTGAAGGTAAATAAAAAAGACAAAAATATTGTTTCAATATGGAAGTGTATTTGTCAGTGCCCCTTGTTTTTGATTAACAAGGTGATTTTATGTATTTTTCTTATTTTTGTCTTTTTTATTTACCTTCAGTATCACGATGAGGACTGGGCCCGTTTCTGTCAGGATATTCTAACTTGTGGTTTTGTGGTGACAACACGAGCCACATTGGTTGGGCTCCTCGTAAGACTAGGGGGCACTTCAATAATAACTATCCTGAGTGATTTCTCCATTTTAATCTGGTATTTTGCGGTACCACCGCTTCTTACGTATGTTCCCCCTCTTTAAAGTTACGGTACTACTGTCTAATAAGTCACCATCCTATACCTCTCTGATCAATTACTGATCCATACATATATTTCTGACATCAGAACTATTTGCTGATTACAACATGTCACTGATTGGAGCCATGACATGCCTTTGTGTACAGTCGATTCCATGTGTTTGGTTATTAGGAGAGGCTTAGTTGAACATGCGCTCCACTACTTGTGAAGCACTTCAAATTTCGCAATGTCTCCGATGAGGTGATTATACCCCTGATCATACGATCGGACATGCGATTACATGTTCTAATTTCTTCCCAACTTGTGGAACGCCTCAAATTTCGTAATGTCTTTGATGACGCGATCACATACTTGATCACATGATCGGACTCGCGATCACATGTTGTGGGTTTGTTCACAAGGTCCTGGGACATGCGCGTTACAATGATCGGATCAATGCGCGATCACGTGACCGGGAAGATTAGAAAGGTCCTGTGACATGCGCATTGTGACTAATGGTACGCCGAGATCCACGTGAACCAGCCCCATCGCCCACTCCATGGACCCAACTCATCAATATGCTGAAGGTACACCTGTACACTCCAGGTCATTAAGAAGACCTGCACATTTGTTTTGAATCACAATTAGGAAATTATGATATGTTTTATTCTTATGCTGAACTTAGAAAGTGGGAATTATGCCACACCATCACATTGAAGTTTGCTATAGAATGTGATTGCACAAATATATTGATATTATTGTTTACATTGGTTTTCTTCAGTTTATTGTTTTGACTAATGTAATTGATTTGTTAATCACTTAATTATGTAAAGCTGTATAAATATGCACAATGCACTGCCTACTATGTCACTGCTTGAGAAAGATCCCAGTAAGCGGATCGAAACGTCGCGTGTCTGGTGAATAAAGCCGTTTTCTACTTTTTTACGCCTTGGATGTGCTGTGGAATTTTTCTATTTTGTACTCATTGGAGGTGGATCGCCCCCATAGCCGCTGGCACTCCGACCGTACTTTACAGACAGCTGTGCGGCCCACACTTTTCTACCTTCTCTCTCTCTATATATATATATATATATATATATATATATATACACAAAAATTGAAAGTATGGCAGCACCAACCAGTATCGGAAATGGCTGCTGACTCCAAAGGGAAGGCTTACCCAAAATATAAAACTGTAAAGCAGAGCAGCACTCCAAAATAGTGATAAAAAAGGATGTGTTTTATTCACCCATAAGTGACGCGATGTTTCAGCTCCAACATGAAGCCTTGGCTTAAGAAAGGCTTCATGTTGGAGCCGAAACAAGCTTCTCTGCTTTACTTGGGTTTTGGGTGGCCCTAGTTGTGGTTCTTACTAAAATTAGGTGGGGACCGCATGTGGGCTTCCCTTGTCAAAAGGTCTTGTGCAGTTAACATTGTACAGGACTGATTAATGACCCTAATAAAATTTTATTATTTTCTTGTTTGTTTTAATCAGGATATAGGTTCGAACATGGTGTTGTCTGTCGTCCTGAACAGGATGCCTTAGTCCCATATTGACCTCTCCACATGGTTGGGTGTGACTGGTGTTATACTCACCTGTGTGGTAATCCTGTTTTGGGAATGGAGCTGTAAGACACTCTCTTGTTTCACGGTCCACTGTGGCCCCTAGGAATTCTTGTGGGGCTTGGCCTGCGGGGGACCCCAATGGAGTATCGTGTATCCATGCTGGGCCACTTGAGCGTCCGCATGCACGCTCGAGAGGAGGTTTGCAAAGGGCTACACGGCCGAACGTACGCACACCTTATTCGCTACGCCGGCCACTGACGGGGAATATACCTGTACATAAACTTTAGTAGATTAGAGGGCAGGCATGGGTTAAGTGATCAATGACCAGCCAAGGCTGCACAAATGTCAGGGATTAGGATAATCATATGGCCTATGAGGAAAAGACACATGGCACTCTCTGATTGGCTAGCAGGTGCTTAAGAGGTGATCTCACTGGCTGGTCAGTGCCCACTGTTCTTTTGACCACCTTGGTGTATGTTGCTGTTTACATTCTTTCAGACTACCTGTGCATGACCCCTGACTTCCTCAATCCATCTCTAGAGACTGCCTGTGGAAAACTATGTGGAACAGTTTGTCTCATGTTGGACCTCGGGTTGGACCCTGGAAATGTCTAGTCCATAGGTACTACGTTACACAGACTATTTCTGTGCATATGAACTTTGGCCTGGTCTGGCTGTCCCTTGTGAGTTTTCCTGCACAAGTTATTATTCGGATTGATTACCTGCATATGATTTCTGGTCTGGACTGTACTGCCGTCATTTAATAAATCCACCATTGTTTAAACTCTGTCTGGTTGTTTGGGGTTCTGCACCATTACAGGAGCTTTATTGCCATATGTATATATCTATATATACATTTTTATTTGATGTTACTTCTTGACAACTACATATGTTATGATAATGTGCACATGCGATTTTTTTTTTAATAGAATCAAAGCTTTTCACTTTACAATATAAAATGTGGTATATATAATATTCTTGCAGCCATGTCGCCATTTTGGGAGTTATTCTTATCATTTCCAAGGTTTGCTATCATGTGACCGCATAGACTGGATGCGTTTGTGGCTCAACTTGAGTTCACCTTCTGGTGCGCACACGCGATCTGTTATCTTGTGAACGCCCTTGTCTATGGACACTCGCGGCCTGTGTGTGTTCCTCCTTCAATGCGATCACATTATTGCATCACATTTTTCTTTATGTAATGCGGAAGCAATGCGCCAACATGCGCAGTTAACCAAACGGGATGCTATATTGGATCCATGCTGGTTAGTAATTGGCCCCCTCCATTATGTTTTTAATCAGTACACCTGATATTTTAGTGACAAAATTGCTTTTTGATATATTTTTTTAATATTGAAATTTGATGAATTAAGCAGATAATATGAATTCGTTAATGGAAGTTATTAATCTCTCCACAGTATGGATACTAGTATACTATTGTATTTTTTTAACATTATTTTTTAGTTTTAGACACTATACGAATCAAACACACTAAATCAAATTCCATTATTAATAGTTTTCATTAAATAATCACCTAAGTGTATTTGTACATGGCTCCATTCACTTTTGTCACTGCTTGAGAAAATCCCATTGTGTGGACTGAAACGTCGCTTTTGGTTGAATAAACGCACATTTTCTAGAGGCTGTGCCGTGGCATGTGTTTATATATATATATATATATATATATATATATATATATATTTATATTTATTTTTATTTATTTTTTATTTCTTGTGGGCTTTACAATTAAAAAATTCCTTTAAAATAAAAATTCTCAAAGGAATATATTAAAATTTGTATGCATGGGAACACATTTCTGCTGCCAACAAAGAATATGCTGCTGTCAGAGGTGTATAAGTTTATTTTTGGGGTTGCCCCGGTCTGGCTGGGGCCCATTCGTTGGGACATATTCATCCTACAAAAAACCTGTCTGTTCTGACTGAGCTTGACCCAGCTATGTGTAGGCCTTATACTGCACCATTACCATTTACCTGCTGATGTTTGTCCTGATGTGTTTGGCCGAGCTATGTGTAGGCCTTATACTACACCATTACCATTAACTGCTGATGTTTGTCCTGATGAGTGTGATGGAGCTATGTGTAGGCCTTATACTGCACCATTACCATTAACCTGCTGCTGCTGTCTGTCCTGATGAGTGTGGTCAAGGTATGTGTAGGTATTATACTACACCATTACCATTTACCTGCTGCTGTTGTCCTGATCCTGCTGAGCTTGGCAGAGCTATGTGTAGGCCTTATACTACAGCGCTACCATTTACCTGCCGCTGTTGTCCTGGCCCTGCTGAGTTATGTGTAGGCCTTGCACTCGACTGCTTCTATTTACTTGCTGCTGTTGTCCTGATCCTGCTGATTTTGGCAGAGCTATGTGTAGGCCTTATACTACCATGTTCCCATTTACCTGCTGCTGCTGTCTGTCCTGAATCTGCATAGTTCAGTTGATCTATGTGCAGGCCTTATACTACCATGTTACCATTTCCCTGATGCTGCTCCATGTCCCAATCCTGATAAGTTTTACCCAGGACTAAAGGGTCCTTACTGCAACCTTATCGGTTTAAATTACATGAAAAAATAACGAAATTTAAAAAAACTTAACCACACATTATGTTAACAGGCCTCTAAGTCAACTTTTTCAACACTTCATGGAGATCTGACATTTCCTTCATTCTTTTCCTATGCAGCAGCTCCATCTTGCGCAGCTGCCTCCGCATGTCCTGCAGCCGCCTCCGCATGTCCTGCATGCCTGCATCGTGTTGGGCTTGCAGCTGGCCCATTTTTTTTTTGTAATTGAATTATTACTGATAGGATAGAATAAAAAAAAAGGTAAAATGAATTGCAATTCAGATTAAGATGTGGGATACCGAATGATATTGCTGTGGAAACATATTTACCATCCTGGAGTGGGCTGGTGACAACCTCCTCCTCCTCATCAGGAGCCAGGTGTGGGGAATTGTCATGGAAGGTGTACAGAAAACTAGAAGACACAAAATGAAGATCTGACTGACTGGATCCAAAACTAAGGAACAAAAGGGAGAGCCCTGCAACAGACCTGGCTCTCTCCCTAACTGCTCAGCCTATGCGAAAATCCCAATGGTAGATGATCGCATATCCTCGTACCTCAACTGTATAACACCTGAACACCCTATAATAGTGAGGGGACACAACCACCGGCTCCCTACACTTGATACGGAGGGAGTCAGGGTCACCTGGGATCTAGCAAACAGGAAAACACAGATGAACGAACAAAACTTATCTGTAGAAGACTCAGTAGTAGGATCAGCATGCACACACTCCAGAAAGTAATATAAACCGCAAAGTGATGCAGTATGGGGAGGGATTTAAAGGGATGCAATCAGTGCAACTACATGACAGCTGAGAGAGGCTAACGAGATGAGAAAATGAAAGCAAAACAAAAGGAACCTCAAGGAGGAGGTTCTGAAGGACGTCTGTCAGAGCTTCTCAGATGTCTGGTGGTGACAGGAATCTAGCTTCTGGGAGGGACCAGACTCTTCCACCTCCTCACCCACTTCAGGTAATGTTGGTGGTGTGTCAGGCTTTTGCTGGGAGGGTTCGGCCTGGTCTCTCTCCTCCTCCTCGCCAGACACCATCACCACCTCCATCTCGTCCGTCAACGACCTGTGACAGAATGAGGGAAGTGGAACACCTGTATTCACACAATGTTCAGAATTTAGACAAACAACTCAGAACTCAGAACATATGCAAATACACCCCTTAATGACCGGGCCATTTTTCATCATTCTGGCCAGGCCATTTTTAGCAAATCTGATGTGTCATTTTATGTGGTAGTAACTTTAAAACGCTTTTACTTATCCAGGCCATTCTGAGATTGTTTTCTTGTCATATATAGTATTTCATGACAGTGGTAAAATTCATTCTCAAAATTTCATTTTTATATTTAAAAAAATACCAAATTTACTAAAAAAATGTGATCACTTGGAATTATGCTTTCTGTGATGTAAGGTGACAAAAGAATGGCTTTTTTGGGACAGTTTTTAATTATTATTTTTTTTGCGATGATCACCTGAGGGGTTAGGTCATGTGATTATTTTATACAGCTGGTTATTACTGACATGGCGATACCTAATATGTATACTTTTTTGGGGGGATTTTAGTATTACACAATAATAGCATTTTTGAACCGAAAAGTGATGTAATGTGCCATACATTTTTTTATTTAGCACAGTTTTTATTTAATTTTTTTAACTATATTCACCTGAGGTTAGGTTATGTGATATTTTTATAGAGCCATACTGTAAGTGTATTACAAGTGTAATATAGGGGACTGGATCTCACAGGCCCTCCCGGAAGGCATAAATCACTGCAAAAGGTGCACCACAATGATATGCAACTGACAATACTGGCTAATCCCTCAGGCTGATGTTAAAAAATGAGACTTTAGCCAATTTATTCCAGTCATGAACACAATGGAGCCCTTTTGCACCATCGTCAAGGTATCTCAGTGTGGCATGGGCTCAATGACTAGACTACCTATGCTGTGTGAACACAGTCTCATGCCAGGTCTAAAAAAGGATGGAGTGGGCAGTGAAAGGGATACAGTTACGACCATCCAGTTATTGGATACCACCGCCATACATTGTCCGGATAACACCTCTGTACAGTGACCGGATAACACCACCATACCGTGTTCGGATAAAAGGGTAAAAGAGGGCACAGTACAGGGAATGACTAGGGGCACTGCAGAGGGTGTGGTAATAGGGCACAATGCAGGGTATAAGGGGGCAAAGTACAGGGTGAGGGGCACAGTACGGGGTGGGGGGCACAGTCACATGATCCTGTGATATTAGAAGGTCCTTATGGTCAATGCGGTTCACACGCCACCATAATGAGAGGCAGAGGAGTGAGACAGGGGTGTGATTATGTGGCTAGAGATAAAAAAAAAATACTGTCGGCCAGTACAGACCCCAAAAATTAGGCAATAGGCATTCAACTGACAGCAAAGAACTTTGGATTCTGTGGCTGGAGGTACATTAGGCGGTCATAGGATAAATATGTAACTGTCGGCCAGTACAGGCCCCAAAAATTAGGCAATAAGCATTCACCTGACAGCAAAGAACTTTTAATTCTGTGCCTGGAGGTACATTAGGCGGTCACAGGATAAATATGTAACTGTCGGCCAGTAAAGGCCCCAAAAATTAGGCAACAGGAATTCACCTGACAGCAAAGAACTTTGGATTGTGTGGCTGGAGGTACATTAGGTGGTCACAGGATAAATATGTAACTGTCGGCCAGTACAGGCCCCAAAATTTAGCCAATAGGCATTCACCTGACAGTAAAGAACTTTGGATTGTGTGGCTGGAGGTACATTAGTCACAGAATAAATATCTATTTCTGTGGTTTCCACTAAGGCATTACCTTCCTTTCCTTTCTGATTTTGCTGACATTTTCTCTGAGGGTGGAGATCAGAAGTTACCCACTCACTGAGAGTATGATTGTCCGATCAATCTTATTCCCAGAGCTAAATTGTCAAAATCTGAGCTATATAATGTTTCCTAACCCAAAAGAGTAGCTATGCGTGAGTATATTGCCGAGAGTTTGACAAAAGGGCATATTAGGCCATCTAAGTCACCTATGGCAGCTGGCTTCTTTTTTGTTAAAAAAAAAAAAAAACGGGACCCTTAGACCATGTCTAGATTTCCGGGAACTGAATCTCATTACTGTCCGTGATCCTTATCCTCTTCCCTTGATCCCGGATTTATTTGATCAGATTGTTGGAGCCAAGGTGTTTTCTAAGTTGGATTTAAGAGGGGCTTATAATCTGATAAGAATCAGGGAAGGGGATGAATGGAAGACAGCTTTCAATACCCCTGAGGGCCACTTCGAGAACCTGGTCATGCCCTTTGGTTTGACTAATGCCCCGGCTGTCTTCCAGCACTTTATCAATAACATTTTTCATCATTTGGTGGGGAGGTTTGTTGTTATTTACCTCAATGACATACTAATTTACTCACCCGATATGGAGACTCATCAGGATCATTTAGGACAAGTATTATCGATCCTTCGGGAGAATAAAATGTATGCTAAGTTGGAGAAATGTGCGTTTTCTGTCCAGGAGCTGCAGTTTCTGGGTTACTTACTTTCTGCCTCAGGTTTTCGCATGAATCCTGAAAAAGGTCTGTGCGGTACTGGAATGGCATCTGCCAGAGAATCAGGAAGCTCTGATGCAGTTTTTGGGTTTTACTAATTACTACAGAAAATGTATCCTGAATTATTCCACTATTGTCAAGCCTTTAACCGATATGACTAGGAAGGGTGTGGACTTCTAAGTCTGGTCGGAAGAAGCATTACAGGCTTTTTCTGCTATAAAGGAATGTTTTGCTTCCGTTCCCATTCTGATGCAACCCGAGGTGTCTCAATCCTTCATTGTGGAGGTTGACGCATCAGAAGTAGGAGTCAGAGAAGTTTTGTCGCAGGGTCCCTCTCCTAGCAAATGGAGCCCGTGTCCTTTTTTTTCAAAGAAACTTTCTGCTGCCGAAAGAAATTATGATGTTGGGAATAGAGAGTTGCTGGCCATTAAATTGGCCTTTGAGGAGTGGTTTCATTGGCTAAAAGGAGCGATTTATCTGATTACGGTAATTACTGACCATAAGAATCTGGCCTAACTGCAAACAGCAAAGCGTCTGAACCCTAGGCAGGCCAGATTGTCATTGTTTTTTACCAGATTTAATTTTGTGGTCACCTATCGCCCCTGGGGTCAAAAATGTCAAAGCAGATGCTTTGTCATGTAGCTTTCCTGGGGGGGGGGGGGAATTCAGAGGATCCCACTCCGATTTTGGCTGATGGGATGGTGGTATCTGCTCTATATCCCGAACTGGAAGCGGAAATGTTGGGGGCTCAAGGTGAGGCACCTGATTCCTGACCTTTAGGGAAGTTGTTTGTTCCTTCTGAACTTCGACACAAGGTGTTTAAGGAACATCATGATACTGTCCTTGAGGGACACCCTGGGAGTAGATCCACGGTGATCTTATTTCGCTGAGATTCTGGTGGCCAGGTTTGCGTAAATGTGTTGAGGGCTATGTAGCAGCTTGTGAGACCTATGCACATGCTAAGGTGGCTCACACTCTGCCTTCAGGATCTCTTCTTCCTTTGTCCATCCTGTCTCATGCTTGGACGCATTTGTCCATGGACTTCATCACTGATTTACCGAGTTCCTCTAGGAAAACTGATTTTGGTAGTGGTGGACCGCTTCAGTAAGATGGCTCACTTTGTACGATTGTCGGGTCTGCCCAATGCTAAAACTCTTGCTCAGGTGTTTGTTGATAACATTGTGAAATTACATGGCATCCCATCTGATGTGTCTGATAGGGGGATGCAATTTGTTTCCAGGTTTTGGAAGGCGTTTTGTACTTGTATGGGTATTCAGTTGTTTTTCTCTTTGGCTTTCCATTCTTAGTCGAATGGACTAACTAAGCACACTAACCAGAAGCTGGAGACTTAGTTGAGGTGTTTTGTCGCCGAGAATCAGGAAGAGTGGTCTTCGTTTTTGTCCTTGGCTGAGTTTGCCTTGAATAACCGTAGACAGGAGTCCACTGATAAGTCACCATTTTTTGGCGCATATGGTTTTCACCTTCAGTTTGGTACTTTTTCTGGGACTGAATCTTCTGGTATACCTGAAGAGGAGAGATTCTGTTCTTCGTTGTCTTCTATCTGGCGGAAGATTCAAACTAATTTGAAAAAAATGGGTGAGAGATATAAACAGATGGCTGACAAGAGACGTATAACTGGTCCGGACTTACATTTGTATATGGATTTTATAACGCTGGAAAAAAGTTACAATACTTCACCTGAACTGAGCTGGATATTTCTTCACTATTTTCTGGACCTGTGTATGGGTGATTTGGTGTGGTTGTCCACTAAGAACATTAAGTTGAAAGTACCTACTTGGAAGTTGGGCCCAAGATTTATTGGTCCTTACAAAATCTCGGCCATTGTTAATCCAGTTGCATTTCGTCTGGAACTTCCGCAAGCCTGGAAGATTCATAATGTGTTTCACAGGTCTTTGTTGAAGAAGTATGTTGAACCTGCTGAACCATCTCTTTTGCCACTTCCTCCTGTTTTGGTAGATGGTAATCTGGAGTTTCAGATCTCCAGAATACGCAACTCACGTTTTCCTCGTGGCTCCCTTCAGTACCTTGTGCATTGGAGGGTATACAGCCCTGAGGAAAGAATGTGGGTTCCGGTGACTGATGTCAATGCTAGTCGTTTTGTGAAGGCCTTTCACAGGGCACACCTGGATAAGGTTGGTCCTGGGTGCCCGAAGGTCACCTGTAGAAGGGGGGGTACTGTCACACCTTGCCCTGTGAGAGGCCTGAGAAGATCTGACAGACTTGCTACATGTGAGTATATCTGACAGATTGTTCTGTTTCTCTTTGTTGTGGTTGTGGGCAGGATTCCACCTCCCACAGGTTCTGCTCATTAGATATTTAGTGGTGCTATTTATACCCTCCTCTCACTAAAGCCCTTGTGGTTTATATTTGTTTCTGGAGTTCTCAGCTGGTGTTTGATGGATCTCCTACTCCCCGTCCGTCTTAAGCTAAGTTATATTCTTTCCCTTTTGTTGTGGCTAGGACTCAGGAAGACGCTGGCTCCTGCACCAATTGCTAATAACTGATTGTCTTATCCCCAGCTCCCTAGCTGAGGGATTGTTACAGTTTCAGCTAGGCTTAGGTTCCAGCGCATGAGCACTTCTACCTTTAGGATTTTCTCATGTTGTCAGCAGTCAGGCAAAGACTCAGGGATTGTCAGGTGGTGACCATTCCCTGTTCCCTAGCTTTTGGGCCTAGCCTGGTGTGTTGTTGCTTTTGTTGTGTTTGGTTTGCTTCCCGTCCCTCACCTACCGTGACAGGTATATAGCAATAGCACCCCTCAATCAGTATTTGGTGGAAGAAGGTATATAGCACCTCTCAATCAGTATTTGGCAGAAACAGGTATATAGCACCCCTCAATCAGTATTTGGTGGAAACAGGTATATGGCACCCCTCAATCAGTAGTTTGTGGAAACAGGTGTATTGCAGCCCTCAATCAGTATTTGGCGGAAACAGGTATATAGCACCCCTCAATCGGTATTTTGTGGAAGCAGGTGTATTGCAGTGCTCAATCAGTATTTGGTGGGAAAAGGTATATAGCAATAGCACCCCTCAATCAGTATTTAGTGGAAACAGGTATATGGCACCCCTCAATCGGTATTTTGTGGAAGCAGGTGTATAGCACCTCTCAATCAGTATTTAGTGGAAACAGGTATATAGCACCTCTCAATCAGTATTTGGCAGAAACTGGCATATAGCACTCCTCAATCAGTATTTGGCAGAAACAGGTATATAGCACCCCTCAATCAGTATTTGGCGGAAACAGGTATATGGCACCCCTCAATCAGTATTTTGTGGAAGCAGGTGTTTCGCAGCCCTCAATCAGTATTTGGTGGAAGAAGGTATATAGAAGGTATATAGCAATAGCACCCCTCAATCAGTATTTTGTGGAAGAAGGTATATGGCACCCCTCAATCAGTATTTTGTGGAAGAAGGTATATGGCACCCCTCAATCAGTATTTGGGGAAAACAGGTATATAGCACCCCTCAATCAATATTTGGCGGAAACAGGTATATAGCACCCCTCAATTAGGATTTTGTGGAAGAAGGTATAGCGCAGCCCTCAAGCAGTTTTTTTGGGGTCAACAGGTATATCAAACCCATTGCAATTAGCTTCTCCAATAGCGTTTGTCCCTCTATCTAGCAGTGGTTTTGCAGCAGAACCACACACAACTGCTGCACAATACAAATACACTATAATATACAAACCGGATTCCCAAAAAGTTGGGACACTAAACAAATTGTGAATAAAAACTGAATGCAATGATGTGGAGATTTAATCCGAGTAAATGTATCATTTTAAAGGAAAAATACGTTGATTCAAATTTTCACGGTGTCAACAATAAGAGGCTGGAAAAAGTAAATTTGAGCATAACGAAGAGCTGGAAGACCAATTAACACTAATTAGGTCAATTGGCAACATGATTGGGTATAAAAAGAGCTTCTCAGAGTGGCAGTGTCTCTCAGAAGCCAAGAAGGGTAGAGGATCACCAATTCCCACAATGTTGCGCAGAAAGATAGTGGAGCAATATCAGAAAGGTGTTACCAAGCAAAAAAATTGCAAAGACTTTGCATCTATCATCATCAACTGTGCATAACATCATCTGAAGATTCAGAGAATCTGGAACAATCTCTGTGCGTAAGGGTCAAGGCCGTAAAACCATACTGGATGCCCGTGATCTCCGGGCCCTTAAACGACACTGCACCACAAACAGGAATGCTACTGTAAAGGAAATCACAGAATGGGCTCAGGAATACTTCCAGAAACCATTGTCAGTGAACACAATCCACCGTGCCATCCGCCGTTGCCAGCTGAAACTCTACAGTGCAAAGAAGAAGCCATTTCTAAGCAAGATCCACAAGCTCAGGTGTTTTCACTGGGCCAGGGATCATTTAAAATGGAGTGTGGCAAAATGGAAGACTGCTCTGTGGTCAGACGAGTCATGATTGGAAGTTCTTTTTGGAAATCTGGGACGCCATGTCATCCGGACCAAAGAGGACAAGGAAAAGAGGAGTGTAGCAGCTCTCACCTGCCCTTCCTTTAATTGTGAGCGCGGACAGCCCGTGTCAGGTGCGGGCGGCAATGAAGAAAAGAAGTTGAGAAAATCCAGCTCCACTTAAAAAGGAATAGACGTTTATTCAGCTTGCGGTTAAAAACTCATCCGAGGATACAAAATAACAGTCTTGTCTAAGCTTTTCGGGCTACTAGAAACAATTCCAGCCCTTCTTCATGACACAGAAAAACATTGAGAGTGAGACCTCTTATAGGGGAGGGTGCACCTGTGTTCACTAATGTTCCCACAGGCCTGTAACCGCCCCCAGAAAGAGGTACCACACCTTCAAGTTAACTCTTCATATGAAAATCAATTTAAAGAAAAAAACGTAAATATATAACCATATGTATGCATAGAGAAATATATGTGGCCAATAGCTATACACAAACTATGTCATACAAGGATGTACATATATAATGGATACACGAAATATAAACTGAATGTGTAACAGTATTATACCAGAATATAATGGAATATAATGGAGATCACATTATCAGAGAATTGAGTACCGTAATACTTCCAGAAAAAAGAGGAGTTCACATATCAGAACCCTGGTATGTGAGTTATTGCTGCATGATCAGATCTAGACGTTTATTGAGCCCCTCAGGTTGACGTGTGTTCAGCGAAAAAATCCAGAAGGATTCTCTATTTAATAGTTTCCTTCTATAATCTCCTCCACGCTTAGGTAGAAAAACCTTTTCTATACCTTGTACTACCATGTCTGGTGTGTCCCCATCATGGCAGACAGCAAAATGCAGACTAGCTGCAGACACATTGCGACTGCCATGATGGGGCACATCAGAGATGTGTTTGCGTATTCTAGATTTTATAGCATTAATAGTGCAACCCACGTATTGCAGTTTACATTTAGTGCAAGTGATCAAATAGACAGCATGGGTTGTATTGCAGTTGAGATACGCTTTCATAGGAAAAACTCTGTTATTTACTGTTGAGGAAAAGGTCTTGGATTTAATCATGTGTGTGCAGCAAATGCATCTATGGTGTCCACACTTATAACTCCCCTTGGTCCTAAGCCACACAGGTTGCGACTTTTTCTCCTCTTGATATAGACTAGGACTGACATAGTTTGCAATTGTGGGTGCCCTTCTAGCTGCACATTTAACCCCATCTGCAACTATGTCAGTCCATTGACCATCATAAGACAGGACAGGAAAGTGTTTTTTTATAATATGGCAGATCTGTTGGTACTCTGTACTATATTGGGTCACAAACAAATTATTCCTTGTGTCCTTGTCCTTGATATTGCAGTTTTTATTTCTGTTTTTGTCTTTACTATTGGTGTCTATATCAAGAGGTGGAACCTCCCTTTGCAAGGGATCTTGCTGTTTAGAGTACAGGAGGGATCCCCTTTCTATAGTGGAGACCTGAGCTATGGCATCTTTTATGTGTTTTGCACTGTAGCCTCTTTTGCCCAGTCTGTCGGAGATATATCCAGCCTCCTCCATAAAGCTGTTTTTATCCGTGCAATTTCTTCTTGCACGGATTATTTCCCCCCTGGGTATATTGGCAGTTACATGTTTTGGATGACATGATGTTGCATATAATGTAGTATTGCCTGCCATAGGTTTCCTATATGTGCAGGTAGATATCTGACTGGTGGCGGGGTCCCCCCTCAGGCGCAAATCCAAAAAAGCCACCTCCAGTGTGTCATGATGGACACTAAAGGAGATGGTCTCCACACACGAATTGATGTAACCACAAAAGGAAGGTATGGCCGCCACATCACCCGTCCAAATCAGGATCAGGTCATCAATGTAACGGCCATACCACCTGATGTGGTGCCAAAAAGGGTGGGTGTCGATGAAGAGAAAACACCTCTCCCACCATGCCATAAAAATGTTTGCAATGGAGGGAGAGAATTTGGCCCCCATCGACACCCCCGATATCTGAAGATAAAATTTATTATTGAACATGAAAAAATTGCGCCTGAGGAGGAAGTCCACCACCATCAGGACATATTCCTGCAATCCTGCAGTAATGTTGCCATAGGTTTGTAGAAACCAGGTTAATGATTTAATAGCCAGTTCATGGGGGATATTGGTATACAGGGACACCACGTCTGCTGTAATCCAAACACAATTTGAGGACCATTCCATATTATCAATTGTTTGCAAAACAGACGTGGTGTCCCTGAGATAACCCGGTATTAATGGAATAAGTGGCTGGAGTATAGAATCAACCCATTGTGACATTCTCTCCGAAAAGGAGCCAATGCCCGCTACAATGGGCCTAAGAGGAGGTGGAAAAACATTTTTGTGTGTTTTTGGGAGTGCATGAAACACTGGAATAATTGGGGACATGGTATAAATATACTCTGATTCTTTATTAGTTAGGAAGCCTGATTGGATTCCTAAATCCAGAATAACCCTTGGATTCCATTATATTCTGGTATAATACTGTTACACATTCAGTTTATATTTCGTGTATCCATTATATATGTACATCCTTGTATGACATAGTTTGTGTATAGCTATTGGCCACATATATTTTCTCTATGCATACATACAGACGTGGACAAAATTGTTGGTACCCTTTGGTCAATGAAAGAAAAAGTCACAATGGTCACAGAAATAACTTTAATCTGACAAAAGTAATAATAAATTAAAATTCTATAAATGTTAACCAATGAAAGTCAGACATTGTTTTTCAACCATGCTTCAACAGAATTATGTAAAAAAATAAACTCATGAAACAGGCATGGACAAAAATGATGGTACCCCTAACTTAATATTTTGTTGCGCAACCTTTTGAGGCAATCACTGCAATCAAACGCTTCCTGTAACTGTCAATGAGACATCTGCACCTCTCAGCAGGTATTTTGGCCCACTCCTCATGAGCAAACTGCTCCAGTTGTGTCCGGTTTGAAGGGTGCCTTTTCCAGACTGCATGTTTCAGCTCCTTCCAAAGATGCTCAATAGGATTGAGGTCAGGGCTCATAGAAGGCCACTTTAGAATAGTCCAATTTTTTCCTCTTAGCCATTCTTGGGTGTTTTTAGCGGTGTGTTTTGGGTCATTGTCCTGTTGCAAGACCCATGACCTGCGACTGAGACCAAGCTTTCTGACACTGGCTAGTACATTTCTCTCTAGAATTCCTTGATAGTCTTGAGATTTCATTGTACCCTGCACAGATTCAAGACACCCTGTGCCAGACGCAGCAAAGCAGCCCCAGAACATAACAGAGCCTCCTCCATGTTTCACAGTAGGGACAGTGTTCTTTTCTTGATATGCTTCATTTTTTCGTCTGTGAACATACAGCTGATGTGCCTTGGCAAAAACTTCGATTTTTGTCTCATCTGTCCACAGGACATTCTCCCAGAAGCTTTGTGGCTTGTCAACATGTAGTTTGGCATATTCCAGTCTTGCTTTTTTATGATTCGTTTTCAACAATGGTGTCCTCCTTGGTCGTCTCCCATGTAGTCCACTTTGGCTCAAACAACGACGGATGGTGCGATCTGACACTGATGTTCCTTGAGCATGAAGTTCACCTTGAATCTCTTTAGAAGTCTTTCTAGGCTCTTTTGTTACCATTCGGATTATCCGTCTCTTAGATTTGTCATCAATTTTCCTCCTGCGGCCACGTCCAGGGAGGTTGGCTACAGTCCCATGGATCTTAAACTTATGAATAATATGTGCAACTGTACTCACAGGAACATCTAGTTGCTTGGAGATGGTCTTATAGCCTTTACCTTTAACATGCTTGTCTATAATTTTCTTTCTGATCTCTTGAGACAGCTCTTTCCTTTGCTTCCTCTGGTCCATGTCGAGTGTGGTACACACCATATCACCAAACAACACAGTGATTACCTGGAGCCATATATATAGGCCCAATGGCTGATTACAAGGTTGTAGACACCTGTGATGCTAATTAGTGGACACACCTTGAATTAACATGTCCCTTTGGTCACATTATGTTCTGTGTTTTCTAGGGGTACCATCATTTTTGTCCATGCCTGTTTCATGAGTTTATTTTTTTACATAATTCTGTTGAAGCATGGTTGAAAAACAATGTCTGACTTTCATTGGTTAACATTTATAGAATTTTAATTTATTATTACTTTTGTCAGATTAAAGTTATTTCTGTGACCATTGTGACTTTTTCTTTCATTGACCAAAGGGTACCAACAATTTTGTCCACGTCTGTATGGTTATATATTTACGTTTTTTTCTTTAAATTGATTTTCATATGAAGAGTTAACTTGAAGGTGTGGTACCTCTTTCTGGGGGCGGTTACAGGCCTGTGGGAACATTAGTGAACACAGGTGCACCCTCCCCTATAAGAGGTCTCACTCTCAATGTTTTTCTGTGTCATGAAGAAGGGCTGAAATTGTTTCTAGTAGCCCGAAAAGCTTAGACAAGACTGTTATTTTGTATCCTCGGATGAGTTTTTAACCGCAAGCTGAATAAACGTCTATTCCTTTTTAAGTGGAGCTGGATTTTCTCAACTTCTTTTCTTCAAAGAGGACAAGGACAACCCAAGTTGTTATCAACGCTCAGTTCAGAAGCCTGCATCTCTGATGGTATGGGGTTGCATGAGTGCGTGTGGCATGGGCAGCTTGCATGTCTGGAAAGGCACCATCAATGCAGAAAAATATATTCAGGTTCTAGAACAACATATGCTCCCATCCAGACGTCATCTCTTTCAGGGAAGACCCTACATTTTTCAACAAGATAATGCCAGACCACATTCTGCATCAATCACAACATCATGGCTGCGTAGGAGAAGGATCTGGGTACTGAAATGGCCAGTCTGCAGTCCAGATCTTTCACCTATAGAGAACATTTGGCGCATCATAAAGAGGAAGGTGCAACAAAGAAGTCCCAAGAAGATTGAACAGTTAGAGGCCTGTATTAGACAAGAATGGGAGAGCATTCCTATTTCTAAACTTGAGAAACTGGTCTCCTTGGTCCCCAGACGTCTGTTGAGTGTTGTAAGAAGAAGGGGAGATGCCACACAGTGGTGAAAATGGCCTTGTCCCAACTTTTTGGGGATTTGTTGACACCATGAAATTCTGATTCAACATATTTTTCCTTTAAAATGGTACATTTTCTCAGTTTAAACTTTTGTTCCATGATTTATGTTCTATTCTGAATAAAATATTAGAAGTTGGCACCTCCACATCATTGCATTCAGTTTTTATTCACGATTTGTATAGTGTCCCAACTTTTTTGGAATCCGGTTTGTAATTTCTTTGTTAGAAAGTATATTATAAGTATATCACACCTATTGATAGCACACCTATACCAGTCCTTAAAAGGACTTTTGTAGCCCGATTAGCTAGCGTTTGGTGTCCCTAACTGTCCCTGCTTCAAAATGCAACCTCTCCCTACACTGGCAAAACACATAATGTAAAATGGCTACCAGACCGGGTTCTGTTATAGGATTGGGGGTGTGTCCATGTTCTGAAATGTCTCAATTGGCTGTCCTGTTCCACCTGATGGATGTGTCATGGGTCAAAGTTCGGCGCTATGCAAAAAAATGGCGCGTGCGAATATCGCCATATGTTTGGCCAAACGCGAACGAGCAAAGTTCGCAGCGAAACGACCGCCGAAATAAGCTGGCTACATCATACATTTGTACCTCACTGTGTGTATAAATATATATACTCATGGCGAGGTAGAGATGTATGATGTAACCGGCTGATTTGCTACATGTCACACCAGTTAAAAAGTACCGTATTTTTAAAAGTGGAGGAAAAGTGCCCCTGCGTCTTATGGGGCAAATGCTGGCAATTTACATTGCAGTCTGCGATGCTGCAGTATCGCAGACTGCAATGTATTAGTGAGGAGGGTCTGTAGTAGGCGGGGAGAGCGGCGGGGCCGTGCAGGCACTGTACTCTGGCCCACCACTCAGTATACGTAGTGTTAATCATCATATCTAAACTACGCTCCCCCTGCTCCCCCTGCTCCCCATGTGTACCATACTTACCGGTACACGTCACCCTCCTGTAGTAAGCACTAGCAGCTAGCAGGCAGGCTGGGCTGCAGGTGGAGTTAACTTACTGAGGTCACGTGCCTGCTTCGCCTACTTCATTCATAAATCACCCTCGGATGGCCATATAAAAAATAAAGGTCCGATATGAAGCGTCGGAACTCGGATCGGATCATAGAGATGCACGACAGAATATGCCCAGGTACAATGCTTACATTACTTTTGTATCTCTCTCCAACACTCTGTAATGTATATATAGTTATGAAAATTAGTATTTCATCCCTTTACAAATGATTAGCGTATTTTTCGCCCTATAAGACGCACCTAGGTTTTTGAGGAGGAAAATAAGAAAGAATTTTTTTTTTAACCAAAAGGTGTGCTTTTGGTGGGTTTTGAACTAATAGTGGTCTGTGCATGACACTACTATGGGAGATCTGTGGGTGGCACTGTTATGGGGGATCTGTGGATGGCACTGTAATAGGGGATCTGTGGATGGCACTGTTATGGGGGGATCTGTGAATGGCACTGTTATGGGGGGTGGTCTGTGAATGGCACTGTTATGGGGGGGATCTATGGATGGCACTGTTATGGGGGGGTGATCTGTGGATGGCACTGGTATGGGGGGGTGATCTGTGGATGACACTGTTATGGGGGGGTGATCTGTGGATGACACTGTTATGGGGGGGTGATCTGTGGATGGCACTGTTATGGGGGGGTGATCTGTGGATGGCACTGTTATGGGGGGTGATCTGTGGATGGCACTGTTATGGGGGGTGATCTGTGGATGGCACTGTTATGGGGGGTGATCTGTGGATGGCACTGTTATGGGGGGTGATTTGTGGATGGCACTGTTATGGGGGGTGATCTGTGGATGGCACTGTTATGGGGGGTGATCTGTGGAAGGTACTGTTATGGCGGGTGATCTGTGGAAGGTACTGTTATGGCGGGTGATCTGTGGATGGCACTGTTAAGGAGGGGGATCTGTGGATGGCACTGTTATGGGGGGGTGAATCTGTGGATGGCACTGCTATATATGAGTCAACCACAGAACCCCCACCCCATAACAGTGCCATCCACATATCCCCCACCCCATAACAGTGCCATCCACAAATCTCTCCCCACATAACAGTGCCATCCACATATCCCCCACCTCATAACAGTGCCATCCACATATCCCCCACCCCATAATAGTGGCATCCACAGATGCCCTAATATACCGGAGCTAAACCTGTGGGAGGGGCCGGTGGCATGCAAATGCGCCAGGGCCGGTGCGGTCACTGTACTCCGGCCCCACCGCTCACTCACTGCTTTATTGCCTAAACATTTTATAATAATAGCTTTCATTGAAGTTCTGATCCCCAGCCCCATCAGTACTACTTACTAAATGTCCGGTAGCAGGCAGAGCAGGACGGGCAGCCGGCCGTAACTCACTGACGTCACGTGCCTGCGCCGCCTACTTTATGAATGAAGTAGGCAGCGCAGGCACGTGACGTCAGTGAGTTACAGCCAGCTGCCCGTTCTGCTCTGCCTGCTACAGGACCTTTAGTAAGTAGTACAGATGGGGCTGGGGATCGGAACTTCAATGAAAGCTATTATTATAAAAGGTTTAGACATTAAGGAAGTGAGTGAGCGGTGTGGCCAGAGTACAGTGACTGCACCGGCCCTGCCGCAATTGCATGACACTGGCCCCTCCTCCCTCCCCATCCAGCTGATACATCGCAGTCTGCGATGCTGCAGCATCGCAGTCTGCTATGTAAAATGGCAGCATTTACCCCATAAGACGCAGGGGCATTTCCCCCCAAAAAAGTGTGTCTTATGAGGCGAAAAATACGGTACATGCTACTGACATAGTGCTGTGATGTCACAACAATACTTGGTGCACAAATTAGTAATATCTACTTAGACCTGATAAAATTTGAAGTTGTATGTATTGCGAAAAAACATTTGCATCATAAGTGGCGATTTTCGCAATCCCGAATATTTTATAACACTCTATCTGCATATAAAGCGATTGTTCTGACATGCATGTGAAATGTAATCAAATACACTACTGTAATGTCAAATTACTTACAGTGATCATTAATTCTTCCTCACTGTTGCGCAAATTGCTTCCCACCATCTTTTTCAATCTTAGGGTAGTTTGAAAACAATTGCGGAATTAGGCCATGCCCCTTGCGCATTAAGCGAATTTTAGTGTATGAAGATACCGAATTCATGAATATATGGAGAATATTCGCCCATATATTCGTGAAATATTGCGCAATCGAACATTGCCCCTTCAGCTTAACACTAAGATGGAGCGCACTAATCAAAGTCTGGAGACGTACTTGAGATGTTTTGTCTCTGAGAAACAGGAGGAGTGGTCTTCGTTTTTGTCTTTGGCAGAGTTTGTCATAAATAATCGTAGACAGGAGTCAACTGAGAAGTCACCGTTTTTTGGGGCATATGGGTTTCACCAGCAGCTTGGCACATTTTCTGGTTCAGATACTTCTGGTATCCCTGAGGAGGAACGTTTTTCGTCATCATTGTCATCTATATGGCGGAAATAGATAACTTGATGAATATCGTATAGATAACTTGATGAATAAGTATAAACGTGTGGCTCACAGGAAACGTATAAATGGTCCAGACCTAAGAGGGGGTGATTCTGTGTGGCTGTCAATAAGAAACATAAAGTTCAAGGTACCTTCTTGAAAATTGGGTCCAAGGTTTTTTGGTCCATATAAGATCACTGCCATTATTAATCCTGTAGCTTTTTATCTTGAACTTCCTCAGGCACTGAAAATTCATAATGTGTTTCATAAATCATTATAAAGAGATATGTTGAACCTTTGGAGCCGTCTTCCTTGCCACCCGCTCCTGTCATGGTGGACGGTAGTTTGAAATTTTAGATCAACAAGATAATTGATTCTTCAGTTCTCCTTAGATCTCTTCAGTATCTTGTTCACTGGAAGGGTTATGGACCAGAGGAGAGGATCTGGGTACCGGCATCTGACGTGAATGCCAGTCGTTTGGTGAAAGCTTTTCACAGGTCTCACCTGGATAAGGTCGGTCCTGGGTGCCCAGAGGTCACCCGTAGAAGGGGGGGTACTGTCACGGACATACCGAGACATACAGATGTCCCGGCGACAGTGAGTGGCAGGAGATCTGTGAGATTGGCAACACGTGGTTTGATCTGACAGGTATCATGTGTTGTTTCTGGTAATGGCCACACCCCTTGCCTCTAGGTGTTGTAAATGTGGTTATTTATCCTTATTTATAGTTGCTTCTCCCACTATGCTGTGCGGTTTATAGCTTCTGTGCCTGTGGATTGTTTGTGGTTGGATCTCGGCTGAGTTCCTGGTGCTTCCATAGCCTCTTTGAAGTTGTCTTTCCTTTCCCTTTTGTATTTTGTTTGGGTTCTGAGTGTTGCATTTCCCTATTGTTTGTATTAGGCCTGAAGTAGACTCCTATTCGTCCTTCTTTTTGGAGGAACAGGTAGTCTCGTCCCTGCCATTAGTACCAGGGTCCTATAGGCCTAGATTCTAGGTATTCCTGCGTATAAACTCACCTACCTTTGGGGTCTGTTCATACTGGTAGTCAGTCAGGATTTTGGTCAGGGTTATCACTAGGAGGTGTCCATCTTCCTTCCCTAGTTCTCAAGCCTGATTCCCTGTTCCCCCATTCCTTCCTATGCTCGGTGTGATGTTTCCCTCCCACACCGAAGCGTGACACCTTAGCCATAAAATTCCTGTAATTTAATGGCCCAACTACTATCTCACCTGACTAGTAGACATAAACGCCTGGCTTGATAAAGCGTCCTGAGATGCACAGCTGTCATAAACTTAACTCCCAGCGGAACAAAGCATCTGGTTCATTCAAATTCAACATGCCCTATGCTTGTATCCATCAACACTTGCCATTAGAGGACAGTCAGGCTGTCACCATATACATTACTTTGGATTGTTGGCAATTCTTGCCAACATTTATCTAATTTACATGCTCAGCTTAAACCATCTGCGTGCAGTGATGTCATCACTGAAGTAAGTTGGCAACTGGCAATCACACCTAATTTGCAAATAGTTCAACGGTAGGCCATAAATGCCTGACAACCTATTAGTCTGTGTGTGCTCATGTGGTGGAGGATTTGAAAGGTAAGTGCAACCATTTTGTTACTTTAACACATATTTAGATGATTTAAATATTTTACATGGATCTGGGATATCCCTTTAAGTTAAATTTACTTGGTTCTTCAACTGTTGCTAGATGCTACACCGTGACAATCTGCAGCCTTCATATAAAAGGCGGGGGCTTTTCTGTACAATGGATGAAATCTCCACCATGAAAGAATGAAAAAGTGATCTCAGGGACTGCACCAGCTTTTCTACATTTTTTTGGTCTCAGATCTTCAGCATAAACACCCTATGCTTATAGCGTCTGTTGCTAGATAATGCCATTATCCTACTCCATCATATCCTAGCGAGTACAATGCTTGCAAAAATTATTCACTAGGGAGGATATTTTTTTTAATTACAATGGTCCCATTGCGCATGCATCGAGGGTGAACAAATTTTCTAGTTGCTTGATTGATGCAATTGTATGAACATTTGAAATCATTAAAGAATAAAACTGCAGTAGTAACAATAATAATCTAAAAACGAAATCCAATCCAATAGAAGGCTTACATTCTGTATCAGTAATTCTGGAACATTAAAATATTATGCACAATAAAACATGATGAATATTACTTATTTTCTATCACAATTAAACTGCATTCTATATTTTTGTAATGCATTCACATGCATTGTTCAATATGAAATGCATATTCCACTAATAGTATTATTACTGCCTGTGTAATCTGTCTTTATTTTAATTAAGAATCTTAATGCGGCATGAAGCACTTTTGATTAAAAAGAGACCTTGAGTTGTCCTCAGCAATGTGTTTCATTTAATTACAGTATTAAGCGTAAATGAAATTGCAGTTGACAGTTTTCTTAACAGTGAAGAAAGTAATATTTCATTGTGCTATAACTAGACACTAGAGAGTGTTTTTTGAGATTTAAAGGGGCTTTGCAGTGGTTTAATATTAAAGGGGTTTGTACGGATGACCTATCCCTAGGATAGATTATCAATATCTGATCAGCGGAGGTCCTACACCCGGCACTCTCACCAATTAACTGTTAGAAGAGGAGGCGGTGTTCGATGCGAGCGCCGCTTCCTCTTCATTACACTGCCCGTCGTTTCAGAAGTGCAGTGTAATTACAATTACTTGCTCCATTCACTGGAATTATAATTACACTACACCATCGCTGCAAGGGAGATGACTCATATGGTAATGAAGAAGCAGCACTCGCATGGAGCGCCGTCTCCTCTTTAAACAGCTGATCAGCAGGAATGCCAGATGTCGGACCTTTGAAGACCAAATATTGATGACCAAATATTAATATAAACATGCTGCACAACCCCTTCAATCCTCAGCCTAGGTCATCTGTATCAGATCGACCGGCGGCCAACTCCCAGCATCTCTGTAGATCAGCTGTTTGAAGGAGTAGCGGCCCTCGTGTGAGCACGGCTTCCTCTTTACAATTACTTGTGCACCCTCTCATTTCTAGAGGCAGCGCAATGTAATTAAAACTGCTACACGTATGTCCTGTTCAAATCAATGTAGTATTGTTATTACACTGCACTGCCACAATAAAGAAAACGAGGCACAGGTAATTTTGAAAAAGAAGCAGCGCTTGCAGGATCACCACCATCCCTTCAAACATCTCATCAGTCAGTATTGGTTACCGGAGTCGGACCCCCACCGATCTGATATTGATGACCTTACCTGAGGATAGGTAACCAATAGAGTTACACCTGGATGTTCGGGTTTGAGAAGTTCGGCCGAACTTCCCGGAAATGTTCGGGTTCGGGATCCGAACCCGACCCGAACTTCGTCCCGAACCCAAACCCCATTGAAGTCAATGGGGACCCGAACTTTTCGGCACTAAAAAGGCTGTAAAACAGCCCAGGAAAGGGCTAGAGGGCTGCAAAAGGCAGCAACATGTAGGTAAATCCCCTGCAAACAAATGTGGATAGGGAAATGAATAAAAAAAATAAAATAAATAAAAATTAACCAATATCAATTGGAGAGAGGTCCCATAGCAGAGAATCTGGCTTCACGTCACCCACCACTGTAACAGTCCATTGTCATATATTTAGTCCCAGGCACCCAGGCAGAGGAGAGAGGTCCCATAACAGAGAATCTGGCTTCATGTCAGCAGAGAATGAGTCTTCATGTCATAGCAGAGAATCATGCTTTACGTCATCCAACACTAGAACAGTCCATTGTCAGATATTTAGGCCCAGGCACCCAGGCAGAGGAGAGAGGTCCCGTAACAGAGAATCTGGCTTCATGTCAGCAGAGAATCAGTCTTCATGTCATAGCAGAGAATCATGCTTCACGTCACCCAACATTGGAACAGTCCATTGTCAGATATTTAGGCCCAGGCACCCAGACAGAGGAGAGGTTCATTCAACTTTGGGTTGCCCCGCAATATAATGGTAAAATGAAAATAAAAATAGTATTGAATGAGGAAGTGCCCTGGAGTACAATAATATATGGTTAAGGGGAGGTAGTTAATGTCTAATCTGCACAAGGGATGGGCAGGTCCTTAGGAATCCATGCCTGGTTCATTTTTATGAACGTCAGCTTGTCCACATTGGCTGTAGACAAGCGGCTGCGTTTGTCTGTAATGACGCCCCCTGCCGTGCTGAATACACGTTCAGGCAAAACGCTGGCCGCCGGGCAGGCCAGCACCTCCAAGGCATAAAAGGCTAGCTCTGGCCACGTGGACAATTTAGAGACCCAGTTGAATGGGGCCGAACCATCAGTCAGTACGTGGAGGGGTGTGCACATGTACTGTTCCACCATGTTAGTGAAATGTTGCCTCCTGCTAACACGTTGCGTATCAGGTGGTGGTGCAGTTAGCTGTGGCGTGTTGACAAAACTTTTCCACATCTCTGCCATGCTAACCCTGCCCTCAGAGGAGCTGGCCGTGACATAGCTGCCTTGGCAACCTCTTGCTCCTCCTCTGCCTTCCACTTCTTCCCCTGTGACATTTGGGAATGCTCTCAGTAGCGCGTCTACCAACGTGCGCTTGTACTCGCGCATCTTCCTATCACTCTCCAGTGCAGGAAGTAAGGTGGGCACATTGTCTTTGTACCGTGGATCCAGCAGGGTGGCAACCCAGTAGTCCGCACACCTTAAAATGTGGGCAACTCTGCTGTCGTTGCGCAGGCACTGCAGCATGTAGTCGCTCATGTGTGCCAGGCTGCCCAGGGGTAAGGACCTCCTCCTCCTCCTCGGAGCCTGAGTGACTTCCTTGTTTTTAAGGTGTTTACTCCACTGCAGTTCATGCTTTGCATGCAGGTGCCTGGTCATGCAGGTTGTGCTAAGGTTCAGAACGTTAATGCCTCGCTTCAGGCTCTGATGGCACAGCGTGCAAACCACTCGGGTCTTGTCGTCAGCACATTGTTTGAAGAAGTGCTATGCCAGGGAACTCCTTGAAGCTGCCTTTGGGGTGCTCGGTCCTAGATGGCGGCGGTCAGTAGCAGGCGGAGTCTCTTGGCGGCGGGTGTTCTGCTTTTGCCCACTGCTCCCTCTTTTGCTAAGCTGTTGGCTCGGTCTCACCACTGCCTCTTCCTCGGAACCGTGAAAGTCAGTGGCACGACCTTCATTCCATGTGGGGTCTAGGACCTCCTCGTCCCCTGCATCGTCTGCCACCCAGTCTTGATCCCTGACCTCCTGTTCAGTATGCACACTGCAGAAAGACGCAGCAGTTGGCACCTGTGTTTCGTCATCAGAGACGTGCTGAGGTTGTATTCCTATGTCATCATCAGGAAACATAAGTGGTTGTGCGTCAGTGCATTCTATGTCTTCCACCGCTGGGGATGGGCTAGGTGGATGCCCTTGGGAAACCCTGCCAGCGGAGTCTTCAAACAGCATAAGAGACTGCTGCATAACTTGAGGCTCAGACAGTTTCCCTGGTATGCATGGGGGTGATGTGACAGACTGATGGGCTTGGTTTTCAGGCGCCATCTGTGCGCTTTCTGCAGAAGACTGGGTGGGAGATAATGTGAACGTGCTGGATCCACTGTCGGCCACCCAATTGACTAATGCCTGTACCTGCTCAGGCCTTACCATCCTTAGAATGGCATTGGGCCCCACCAAATATCGCTGTAAATTATGGCGGCTACTGGGACCTAAGGTAGTTGGTACACTAGGACGTGTGGCTGTGGCAGAATGGCCACGTCCTCTCCCAGCACCAGAGGGTCCACTAACACCACCACGACCATGTCCGCGTCCCTTACTAGATGTTTTCCTCATTGTTACCGGTCACCACAATAAGAAAAATATTATTTGGCCCAATGTATTGAATTCAAATTCAGGCCTTTTTTTTACAGACACCTAACACTATCTGGCTATCTATTTAGGTACCGTATTACACTAATAAAGGCACAGCAGTAACGACAGATTTAGCTGAATATAAATTTGAGGCCTAGTATTTAGGCGCTGGGTGACAGGTATACGTTTACACACAGAATTAGACATGGAATTGCACAGTAGCGTGTGTGTGAAGTTATTGAGAATGACCCTATCTGCACCTTGAATCTAATATACCCTTTTAATGAATAGATTTAAAGTAGCCCTGATACAGCAGAAACGACTAATTTAGGAAATTGCTAAGTTGGGAATTGTATTTCAACCCTGAACAAAAATATATCCTTTGCCAGACAGCAGACAGTATTACAATTGGCTGGCCACAGCTGAAACACCAGCTTTAGGGTACTGCTATTTTGGCAATTGTATTTCACCCCTCAATAAAATAGCAAGCCCAGCCAAGCCCCTGATGTAGGATATAGCCAAAAATTAACCACACTATTGATGGTTAAATGCACTTGGTGACAGCTTGTCCCTGATGTGGGATATAGCCAAAAAATAACCACACTATTGATGGTTAAATGCACTTGGTGACAGCTTGCCCCATATGTAGGATATAGCCAAAAAATAACCACACTATTGATGGTTAAATGCACTTGGTGACAGCTTGACCCTGATGTAGGATATAGCCAAAAAATAATCACACTATTGATGGTTAAATGTACTTGGTGGCAGCTTTGTGCTGGTGCACCACAAGATACAAAATGGCCGCTGATCACCCCAGAAAAAAGTGAATGAAAAACGCTCTGGGCAGCCTAAAAACAGTGAGCAATTGAATAGCAGCAGTTCAATGATCCACAGCTGTAGATCGATCACTGAATTAAGTCTTTTGGAGGAGTTAATCACTGCCTAATCTCGCCCTAACGTCGCAGCTGCAACCTCTCCCTACACTGATCAGAGCAGAGTGACGTGCGGCGCTATGTGACTCCAGCTTAAATAGAGGCTGGGTCACATGCTGCACTGGCCAATCACAGCCATGCCAATAGTAGGCATGGCTGTGACGGCCTCTTGGGGCAAGTAGTATGATGCTTGTTGATTGGCTGCTTTGCAGCCTTTCAAAAAGCGCCAAGAAAGCGACGAACACCAAACCCGAACGTTTACTAAAATGTTCGGGTTCGGGTCCGTGTCACGGACACCCCAAAATTCGGTACGAACCCGAACTATACAGTTCGGGTTCGCTCATCCCTAGTAACCAATAATAAACCACTGCACAACCCCTTTAAAGAGCATGCAACTCTAAAATAATTCTTCATTTGTTCTTTATACCTGCTGCTATGAAAGCTATTGACAGCCCCATTGTATGTGGAAAAATAAGTTGCACTCTAGGGGTATTAGGAGGAGATACTTGATGGAGGTACCCTTGTCCAATTTAAAAGAAAGCACAGCACTCTCCAAGTCTAATGCAAAATCAGGTAAACATTAGTGTGACAATATTCATGTTATATCTCAGAGGTTGAGAAAGTCTCTTATAAGTGAAACAAATTTGTACAGTTCACAGTGGATGTGGCCAATTTCATCAAAGGACATATAGTTTCTTCCTGGACCTTAGTCTAAGTGCTACTGAGGGGCTGGAGGAGGCAGCTCTTCCTAGTGCTATAATGAAGACCTGTGATCTCCAAAATGTCCTGAAATAGGCACAATCAACTGTGAACATTATTCATATCTCATGGAACTCACAAATTTGTTTCTCTCATAAGAGACTTTCTCACCTTCTGAGACCTAATATGATCACAGTAAAGTTTACCTGATCACTACCTTTGCAATGGATATAGCTTTGAACAGCAAATCATGTGCATTGTAAATAGTGATGAGCGGCAGGGGTCATAGTCGAATTCGCGATATTTCGCGAATATTTAGTAGAATATTCATCGAATATTCGCAAATTTGAATATTCGTTATATTCTATGATTTTTTTTTACTCGAAAATTCGGCAAGGTAATGATTGTGTAATATGCCAATTTTTTTATTGAGAATTTTTAAACTTACAACTATTAGACAAAGATGATTATAGCACTATATTATCTAAATTTCTCTATATTCGTTTTTTTTCTGAATATTCGCTATATTGCTATAACTATTCTAAAACAAGAATATATAGCAATATAGCGAATATTCGAAAAAAACGAATATAGAGCAATTTAGCTAATATAGTGCTATAATCTTTTTTTTATAGTTGTAATTTTTTTCCAATCTGGACTTCAGATGAGAAACAAATTACAACTATTAGAAAAAGAAGATTATAGCACTATATTAGCTAAATTGCTCTATATTCTTTTTTTTCGAATATTCGCTATATTGCTATATATTCTTGTTTTAGAATATCACGAATATTCGAAAAAACTAAGTTATAGCAATATAGAGAATACAGGGAGTGCTGAATTATTAGGCAAGTTGTATTTTTGAGGATTCATTTTATTATTGAACAACAACCATGTTCTCAATGAACCCAAAAAACTCATTAATATCAAAGCTGAATATTTTTGGAAGTAGTTTTTAGTTTGTTTTTAGTTTTAGCTATTTTAGGGGGATATCTGTGTGTGCAGGTGACTATTACTGTGCATAATTATTAGGCAACTTAACAAAAAACAAATATATACCCATTTCAATTATTTATTTTTACCAGTGAAACCAATATAACATCTCAACATTCACAAATATACATTTCTGACATTCAAAAACAAAACAAAAACAAATCAGTGACCAATATAGCCACCTTTCTTTGCAAGGACACTCAAAAGCCTGCCATCCATGGATTCTGTCAGTGTTTTGATCTGTTCACCATAAACATTGCGTGCAGCAGCAACCACAGCCTCCCAGACACTGTTCAGAGAGGTGTACTGTTTTCCCTCCTTGTAAATCTCACATTTGATGATGGACCACAGGTTCTCAATGGGGTTCAGATCAGGTGAACAAGGAGGCCATGTCATTAGATTTTCTTCTTTTATACCCTTTCTTGCCAGCCACGCTGTGGAGTACTTGGACGCGTGTGATGGAGCATTGTCCTGCATGAAAATCAGGTTTTTCTTGAAGGATGCAGACTTCTTCCTGTACCACTGCTTGAAGAAGGTGTTATCCAGAAACTGGCAGTAAGACTGGGAGTTGAGCTTGACTCCATCCTCAACCCGAAAAAGCCCCACAAGCTCATCTTTGATGATACCAGCCCAAACCAGTACTCCACCTCCACCTTGCTGGCGTCTGAGTCGGACTGGAGCTCTCTGCCCTTTACCAATCCAGCCACGGGCCCATCCATCTGGCCCATCCATCTGGCCCATCAAGACTCACTCTCATTTCATCAGTCCATAAAACCTTAGAAAAATCAGTCTTAAGATATTTCTTGGCCCAGTCTTGACGTTTCAGCTTGTGTGTCTTGTTCAGTGGTGGTCGTCTTTCAGCCTTTCTTACCTTGGCATGTCTCTGAGTATTGCACACCTTGTGCTTTTGGGCACTCCAGTGATGTTGCAGCTCTGAAATATGGCCAAACTGGTGGCAAGTGGCATCTTGGCAGCTGCACGCTTGACTTTTCTCAGTTCATGGGCAGTTATTTTGCGCCTTGGTTTTTCCACACGCTTCTTGCGACCCTGTTGACTATTTTGAATGAAACGCTTGATTGTTCGATGATCACGCTTCAGAAGCTTTGCAATTTTAAGAGTGCTGCATCCCTCTGCAAGATATCTCACTATTTTTGACTTTTCTGAGCCTGTCAAGTCCTTCTTTTGACCCATTTTGCCAAAGGAAAGGAAGTTGCCTAATAATTATGCACACCTGATATAGGGTGTTGATGTCATTAGACCACACCCCTTCTCATTACAGAGATGCACATCACCTAATATGCTTAATTGGTAGTAGGCTTTCGAGCCTATACAGCTTGGAGTAAGACAACATGCATAAAGAGGATGATGTGGTCAAAATACTCATTTGCCTAATAATTCTGCACTCCCTGTATATAGAGAGCAATTTAGCTAATATAGTGCTATAATCTTCTTTGTCTAATAGCTGGAAGTTGAAAAATTTGCAATAAAAAATTTGTATTATGAAAATTCGCATTACGAAAATTCGGAAACAACACTACTCCTAAAGTCAAATATACTGCAGCTTTCTCGTTGGCCCACAAGCTAGGAGCAGGGAGGGATCATGTGTAGTGTTGATCACAAATATTTTAATTAGCGAATTTTAATTGCGAATATCGGCACTTTCGAGAATTCGCGAATATTTTGAATATCGCTACATATATTCGTAATTGCGAATATTCGATTTTTGGGAAAACACCAGTTCATGCGAATTCTTTGCGAATTTTCGCAATCAAGAAAATAATGCCTGGAGATCATGAATTCGCAAATTCTCAAATATATGGCGAATATTCGCCCAAATATTCATGAAATATCGCGAATTCGAATATTGCCCCTGCCGCTCATCACTAATCATGTGTACTGATAAAAAAAAAAAATTATATTCGAAATATTCGCGATCAACACTAATTGTAAATATATAGGAGTGTACTGTAAATATGAACCCTTTTTGAGGGAAAGACAGAGGCACTTGTTCTTTATAGGAACACAAAACCTAGACATGGATGAGATGCACATGTCCACAGAGTTTGTTGGTCTGTAGATTTTTCTGCATCTTCCTGACACAAAAAGTCTTGTGGAGAACACAGGGCTAACTTCCTTCTGCTCTCCTCAGTTTTTAGCTGGCAGATGATACAAGGATGGGGCTTAGTCAAGCAGTTAGAATTACTATTTGTCTTCTATTGCAGATAGCACAGCAGGGAGGTGCTCTGCTACAGCCAGTTGTCTTACAGTTAGACAAAGGTTTGAGAAAGCAGAAGGAAAATGGGCTAATACATATGCAATGTAGTGGGTATACTTTCCTGCTTTGGAGTCATTGATACGTGTGATTTGAGCTAAACAGATGCCTGTCCACCTCCCTACTTATGCAGTCTTACAGAAACTGAGAATCTATAAAACAATGGGAAAGGTGCAGCCTAGACCAACAAAAAAAGTGTGTATTCTATGACTATACACTACCTTTGCCGGGTTATGCTAGTATAGGAAGTATAAAAATGTATCCAATTACATAATATTACGACCCTATTCTACACATTAAACACAGCCCAAAAAATCTACAGATACTGTAGTTGGTTAAGCATTTTAAAACAAGAATCCTTCGTCTCAATCTGAGAACTACACAAAATACAGTTTAAAGATGCTTCGATAGCACAATCATTTTTATAAGAGCCATGACTGGAGGTGACACATTTTTCCAAAATTTTATCTTATGCATCAAGTTGTTAAAGGGAATCTGTCAAAGCATAGCTCACTAGGAAACCATCTTACACGCCAGATGTATATCAATACATTCTAATGGTGTTGGTCCTACTTCCATTGGTGGCCTGATTGTGGAAGAAGTCATTACAGAGGACACCACTGTCTTATCCCCCTTTGCAGTTTGTAAAATAATGACATGTTCCCAAAAACAGGCACCCTCTCTGATGGCCATTTATATGGAACTTTTATCTATTTAATAAAGCCTGGACCTAAACCTAAATGTGGTATATGGGGGGGGAGCTCGTCTGCACTTGGTTCGTGCGGTGAGCGGATGGACACAAGGCGCAATTCACAACCCAGTTGAGGATACGAAGTTTTTTTTTTTTTTTTTGGTTAGCAAAGACGACGCATTTCGGGGTACGCAGACCCCTTTATCAAGTCTAAAAGAACAACACAAATTCGATAATATTATATATATATAAAAATGGACGAATCCATGGGTAAAAAGTTTAGGTTAAAACAACCGCACGAACCAAGTGCAGACGAGCTTCCCCCTCCCATATACCACAATATGCACCAAAGTGGCGGCTAGGCTCCCGCCCATGGTCAACTTGGACAATATTCGGCTGCACCGACCCAGATCAGCCCTACGATTTTACCTCCACCAGAATTGTACTACATAAACTACAACCAAACCAAGGTGAGTAGCAACCACTCACCCTGGCGAGGAGCAAATAACAACATATCTTGTCCACCACCACCTATGAGCGCCTTCTCCCCCTTTCTCTTTGGCCATTTAATCACTAAACCTAAATGTGTCCTCAACTCAGTTGAACGCTTGAGATCAATCCATATCGCTGTAATTTAGACATGAGATTTGCATATTAAGAAATAGCTTACCAAAATTAGCAGCTGGTTGCATCATGTATAAAGCCTAACTGTTTCTGGTTGGTAAATAGACATCAGACTATTTACCCAATGTGATACGAATATTACATAAAAACATGTGATCACCTGGTAAAAAAAAGTATTTTTTTTGTGTGCATCGGGTGCTCAGTGGTACATTTACATGGGCCAATTATCAGGAAACAATTATTCAGGATAATTGTCCTTGTCCTCGGCATGTGTGAAAGAGCTCTTAGGTAGATCTTTTATTGTTGTGACATTTTTGTTTAGTAAAACTACAATCCTGGACATCAATAAATGTACAACAGCTGGACAACCCACATACAACTCGCTATGATGGCAGTCCCAGCACACTGCTGCATCTCTCCAGGTGGATATGGCCGCTGCAACACTCACCTTCCTACCCTGCTGGAATCCAAGTGGACCTAACCTAACAGGCTCCTCCTTTTCCATCCCAGTGGATACGGCTGGTGGAACTGTCCAGCATTGTTCACTACAAGCAGGCTTGAGGCTGGCAACTTACTTGCAATGCTTCTTTGGGGGTAGGGGTGATCTTCCTTCTGCTCTTAAACGGTTTGCATGGGCACACCTTTATCTTCCCCAGCCTATGGTTGTTCAACCTTGGATATTTCAGGCACCTTTGCCTGTGGGAGGGTGCCTGAGCAATAGGTTCCTGTTGTCTAGTTTCATGCAAAGGTGCACTGTTTGTCTTGTTTATTTTCCTGTGTACTAATTTCTATCTGTCTCTGGATTAGATCCTTCACTGCTCACCTCTGCCTGATCTCTGAATAGACCCTGAGCTGCCTGCCCTGACCCATGGACTGACTTTAGATTGCACAAACTCTGCCTGTCCCTGGCTATGGTTTTGCCTGATCCTTCTGTATTTCTCTTGACCGTCATTGGTCAGCAGCCTACTGAACAGAGCCTACTTCAAGAGGTAGTGGTCTGGTGGTTCCCCCACATTGGAGTCCAAATTTCTGCATAGGGGTTAAAAGTTGGATATTGGGGGGGGGGCAGCACTTAAACAATGCCCTTATGCTTAGTTTCAAGCCAAATCTGTTCAGTAGAAATTGTATACAGTCTTATTTATCAAAACTTTTAAAACCATTAAAAATTAAACAAAATATATCTATGCTTCGTGTAGTACAGAAGGGAGACAACCAAAGAAACATCTAGCCACAAAATATATAAAGCAATCAATACCAAAATATATTTACAAACAGTATAACAGGTCTACCATGTAGCACACACAGTGTGGCTATCGACCAATAAGTCAGGGGCTTCCTTCCATAGAGTACATCTCTAGTCTGCATTTTCATCTGTACAAAAACAATTCCTACAATATCCTAAAATCTAAAAATCACAGCATGCTCTAAAATCAAAATAATATGTGTGAGTTGGGTTTTCATCATTTCCTAAGCTTAATGATGCACATCAGGCCTGAAAAGAACAAGAGGACTTTGCTAGAACCTCTAAAACCAATAACTGTGATACAAAGCATGCCTTACACTATGTAAGGCACATAATATATAGTTACATAGTTACATAGTTGATACGGTTGAGAAAAAGAAATAAGTCCATCAAGTTCAACCAAGGAATAGGTGAGGACGCGAGTCCCAGAAGGAAGTAAGACTCAGATTTCTACACGTTTTCATAAGCATTAAAGGGGTCGGACATACCAATAATTTAACCCAGGCAGCCCCCCTGATGGCATCGGAGCAGTTCATGTGCAAGGGCACTTTTATTTACAATAAAACACTGCTGGGCAGAGGCTTCCGCCCAGCAGTGTGTTCGGTGACGTCACTGGATCTGATGGGCGGGCTTTAGCGCTGCCCTAGCCGTTTTACAGGCTAGTGTAGCACTAAATCCTGCCCATCAGTGCCGGTGACGTCACCGGGCTCATTGCTGGGCAGAAGCCATCGCCTGGCAGCCCTATGGAGAGCCCGGTATATCACCGGAACTCCACAAAATGCCTTTGCCCTGCGCAATTTAGCGCAGGGCAAAGGAGAGCATCGGAGCAATTCATGCTCCGATGCTCATGTCAGGGGGGCTGCCTGGGTGAAAATGGGGATATGTCCGGGTTCAGCTCTGAACCTGGACAACCTGTTTAATGTTGTTTACTTTTAAGAATTCATCTAAACCCTTTTTAAAACTGTCCACTGTTCCTACTGTGACCACGTCCTGAAGAAGTTTATACCACAGATTTACAGTTCTTACATTAAAGAAGCTTTGACGCTTCTGGAAACTGAACCTTTTCTTCTCCAGTCGGAGGCAGTGTCCCCTTGTCTTTTGAGGGGATTTTACATGGAACAGTTTTTCACCGTATTTTTTGTATGGCCCATTTATATATTTGTATAGGTTAATCATGTACCCCCTTAGATGTCTCTTCTCAAGACAAAATAAATTCAATTATTTTAATCTTTCTTCATAACTAAGACCCTCTATGCCCCTTATCAGAAGAGGCAACCTGGATAGGAAACTCCTACAGAGTGAAGCAAGATGGATCCAAAGGCTGAACACTATGAGCCCAAATGGATTGAATGAGGGATTTACCTTCACAGCATTCATATAAATAACAACTGAATGATTATACGAAAAGAAAAAATTAGCAACAGATAAATTATCACTCTTGCTACTAAAAAGAATCCTATATAAGATAATAATGAAAATAATAATAAACAAACAAATGCTCAGAAGCAAAAATACAATAGAGCATGAATATCCAGATCACAATAAATATGTGGCTGTATTCTAAAACAGCCAGAATAAAGGTGGTATGTCCAGTCAGAGTCTATATATATATATATATATCTATGTATATATGACCTAATTACATCTAAGGTAATTGAATATGGTAGGAAGCATAGAATATATTTGAGACATGGGCACGATATTTAATTATCTTGTATCCATACAGGCATCTGATCCATCAGCCTGGGTAGCAATGATATAAGTGTAAATGCATGCAATCTTCTTGGTAATACCAAGAATATTCCTTCTGTATAAATCGAATTAGAAACATTTTAGGTGGTATAGTAATCGTCATGATGACCCATAGAATCAGACGTTTAAACTAAAACCCATTAATCAGATTAAGGCCCCTTTCACACGGGCGAGTTTTCCGTGCGGGTGCGATGAACGTATTGCACCCGCACTGAATCCTGACCCCTTCATTTCTATGGGGCTGTGCACATGAGCGGTGATTTTCACGCATCACTTGTGCGTTGAGTGAAAATCGCAGCATGCTCTATATTGTGCGATTTTCACGTGACGCAGGCCCCATAGAAGTGAATGGGGTGCGTGAAAATTGCATAGCATCCGCAAGCAAGTGCGGATGCGGTGCGATTTTCACGCATGGTTGCTAGGTGACAGTCTATTCACTGTATTATTTTCCCTACAGAATGCATAGTAAAACAGCGCTGGAGGGGTTAAAAAAAATTATAATAATTTAACTCACCTTAGTCCACTTGATCGCGAAGCCCGGCATCTCCTTGTGTCTCCTTTGTTGACTAGGACCTGTGGTGAGCATTAAATAGAGGTAAAGGACCTTTGATGACGTCACTCCGGTCATCACATGGTACGTCACATGATCTTTTACCATGGTGAATCACCATGGTAAAAGATCATGTGACGTACCATGTGATGACCGGAGTGACGTCATCAAAGGTCCTTTACCTCTATTTAATGCTCTCACCACAGGTCCTAGTCAACAAAGGAGACAAAAGGAGATGCCGGGCTCCGCGATCAAGTGGACTAAGGTGAGTTAAATTCTTTATTTATTTTTTTTAACCCCTCCAGCGCTGTTTTACTATGCATTCTGTATTCAGAATGCTATTATTTTCCCTTATAACCATGGTATAAGGGAAAATAATACAATCTACAGAACACCAATCCCAGACCCGAACTTCTGTGAAGAAGTTCAGGTTTGGGTACCAAACATGCGCGATTTTTCTCACGCGAGTGCAAAACACATGACAATGTTTTGCACTCGCACGAAAAAAATCGCGCATTTTCCTGCAACGCACCCGCCTCTTATCTGGGCAAAAAAACTGACACCCGTGTGAAAGACGCCTAAGAGTCCAGCAGGAAATTCAAGGATTGATATTATTAAGATAGATTGGCTGAAAATTGAAGCCCTGACATATGCGATTTATACCTTGCGGATCAGGAGTAAACTCTATGTTATTCACACAAGAGCAAGCGGATCCCTAAAGAAGAGGAAAAAGAAAAAAGTTTAAGTCCCTATACTTGCACATTTAAATAACGACACAGGAAGGAAATTCTAAGTGGTTACGCAGGCGCATTGATGCCAATGAGATTGAGTGGAAATCTAAAGTCCCGACGCAAGCGCACATGACAGTTGTAACAAAAAGATACTAAGTGCGGAACGCCAGCGCATAAGGGACAATGTGATTAGTTGATAACCCGATCCTCCTGACTGATCATACCGTATCTGGAATGGCTTGATTGTATGCTTATCAACACGAGAGATAATCCTATTGGACATCATGGGGTGGAAACCCGCCCTATGGAAATATAAGATCTCACAAACGAAACATTCATGTTGTCAGTAGCTCCTTACCTCCCTGAAGAAGCCGCATCGCGGTGAAACATGTTGGGGGAGCTGCATCAGTAGTTTTTAAAGAATATGGCAGGGCAAATGAATGATTAATCGAACGGAGATCTGCAGACGCCGCATATACATGCACACTATAGGGGCAGATAATAGGTATAAGTGCGGGCGGTAGGAGCCGCTATGAGTGCCTGATAAGATATCAGAAACGTACAAATACAGCACTGTAGGTAGGGTAATAATCCGCAAGAGTGTCAGTTGCAAGGCGTCTGATGTCGGCTGGCATTACAGACACGCACCTTGCACTCTATTGAAAGAGATAAATAACAATCTCAGCCCACCAATAGAAAAGCAGTGGTTGTTAAACCTATAGTCCTCTAACAGAATTTTTCCCTCCATATGCTGTTTTAAATGTTTTTGTGGCTATATTGTTTATTAAAATAGAAATAAAAGTTATATTTTAAAAATTAACAAAACGGCCAGAAACAGGAATTATAGTCTCAGACTATTGAACCGTACCTCCTGATCTCCTGGGTCCAGTGAATCACTTGGAAATATTATACCTTATCAGTTTAGTCGCTCTCCTCTGTACATTTTCCAGCTGCAGTGCGTCCTTTATATGGATTGGTGCCCAGAACTGAACTGCATATTCCAGATGAGGCCGCACCAACCCTTTGTAAAGTGGTAGTATTACATCCCTGCCAATAATAATATTACATCCCTGCCAATAATAATATTAGCTAGCAGTGTTAGGCTTAGAGGAAGTATAATAAAAACTACTTGCATTATGTAGTAAACCTGTAGGCTAATCCATTTTATATTGCGCAAAAAATACCTTATTAAATAAATAGCTTGTATTTTTACCTAAAGTGTTTTTCTAATTTATACAATCAATTCAATATGCTTTAAAAAAAAAAAAAATAAAACATTGAATTATGCTAAAAGCATAAAAAGTTTAAGCACATTAAACTATAATTTTGTGTTTAAGAGGTAATCTTGGCATGTGTTCTATTTAATAGAAAGATAATTAATTAAATAAAATGTCTCACTCTGTATTCATATTTGCTTGCATCCCACAGTGCTTCTTTTGTTTAGCCAAACCACTTCTGCATAATTAGGAATAATGATTAGTAGGCAGCATTCAATAAACTCAGATTCTAATAATGTGTTAGAAAAAAAGAAAATAAACACTACCCCATACAAAATTATTTTTCTTTTCTAAATATAATGATATTGAAAGTTTGCATTCGACATGATAGATAGATAAAGGTTTTGTAGGAAGGCGCAACGGTCCGTCATTGACGGAAGGTATGTGTCACTGAGACTCCTGGCCTCGGTGAGGTAAGAGCTGGCAATTTTATGTGTCAGCGGCAGCTAGTGCTGGCTGACATGGTTTTGCTATTTAGTATTGCTGTAAAGCCGATCTGGGCCGGCTCTTACTGGGAGCAGCCAAAGTGCAGGGTGGATGGCTGCTCCCCACGTTCCAGGCCGGGTCTTGGTTTGGGCTAAAAAACACAGGCAGCACTGTCAGGTGGTGGGAATTTACTCCTCTCTGACAGTGAAGCTGTGTCAGTCTCTGTGTTGGGAGCTGGGAGTTTGGGCCTGGGTAAAGGCCTGCTACCTTGTTGGCATGAGAGCAGCTGGTTTCTGCTATGTCCAAGGACTTCTGTATTTCTGCATGGTGTGAATAAACACCAGACTCAAGGTGACTGTTTTTCTTGAAACTGACTTTTTGTTTTGTTTATCCTTATGTGTGAATAAACACCGAACTGTTTAAGTTAAAGATGTTGTCGCTGCCTCTATACTGCGTCCACAAGCCTGTCTACCAGAGCAAATCCCCACAAATGGTGTCGGATGCGGACAAATGCAGTGAGGCAGGCCTGAAGGCCGAAAAGTTTTTGTTTTCCCCAGTACAAGTTTATGTCCTACATTAAGCCGGAGAGGTTACGACCCATGTCCCCTGACAAAATGGAGGCGGTTGTAAAGGCCCTCATAGAGGCTAACTTGCAGCAGCGGGAGGCTAACAAGCAGCAGCAGGAAACTAACCAGCTGCTATTGCAACCTGTGATGGTATTGCAAGCGGCAGGAGCATCCATGAACGTCCACGATGCTCGGAAAGCTGTCCGTGCGGCGATCCCTAAGATGACCCTCTAAGATGAGGTCGAGACCTATCTGGCGGTGTTCGAAAAGGTGGCCATGAGGGAAAAGTTACCCCGAGACCAGTGGGCTGAGGTCGTCACTCTGTTCCTGGTGTCTGGACCCCAGCAAGTTTTTTTCGATCTTCCCGATGATCAAGCGGCCAACTACCTGACCGTAAAAGGTGAGATCCTGGCGAGACTGGAGGTGAATGTGTTGGTCCGGGCCCAGCGAGTGCATCAGTGGGAATTTAACCCGGCTGAACCCGCCAGACCGCAGTATTATGACCTGCTACACCATTTAATAGCTGCAGCCTGACGTACTGACCCCCACTGCTATGCTGGACTGTCTCTTGGTGGATGTGTTCTGGAGGGCTTTGCCGCACCACCTCCAGCACTGGATCAACCAGGTGTCTCCAGGTAATGCCTTGGAGATGGTCGACCTGGTGGAGCGCTACAAGGCCACCAGAAATCTACAGGGGGGTTCTTTTGGGAGGGGGTCAGTCAAACCCCGGAAATCTCCACCCCAGACCCGGCGGCCAGTGCCATCCAAACCCACCTGGGATGTACCCCCTGTAGACCCAGCCCCAGTGGTCTGCTGGCGATGTCAGGAGCCGTGACACATAAGGGCCGACTGTCCCCATCGGGGTGAACCCATGGACACCAACTATGGCTACCACCACTCATTATATGCCAGGAAGTTGTGTGCCACAGGAACCTCCTAGACTATAGACAATAGCCACCTGTGCAAGGTGGAAGTGGGGGACACTCTGGCAGTGGCACTGCTGGATTCAGGGAGCCTGGTGTCCCTGGTAAGAGCTGCCCTGGTATGGCCCGCCGAGTATACTGGCCGAAAGGTCGGCGTAGTGTGTATTCATGTAGACTTAAAGGACTATTCCACCGCCCTGGCCTCTCTGTCAATGGTGGCCGGCAGGTGGACTCATGAGGTGGCCGTCGCCACAAGATTTCAGTATGAACTCATAACTGGGAGAGACTTCCCCGGTTTCCCGACACTATGGCCGGATAGGAAAGTTACCGATACCTGGGAGACAGACGCAACCCTAGCAGAGTAGCCTGGCTCAGTGGCGAGACCAGAAACCTGGGAACCTGAGCCCGAAGGGCCAGTGGTAGGGGTGACCGCCACTTTGGTGGAAGAAGGGGAGACAACCCCGCTAAGTGTGATGGTGGGAGACATGGAGGACTTGCCGCCGGGTCCGGAGTTGGCAGACCTTAACGTCTCCGGAGATAATTTTGGTACAGCACAGCACCAGGGCCCGACTCTATCCCGAGTCTGGGAGAATGTGGTAGTAGTTGAGGGTGAGCTGCAACAACTGGGGGGCAGAGTCCATCTTCCCCAGTTTTGTGGTTCAACAGGAGATGCTGTACAGGGTAAATCAACTACGGGGAGAGCATATTGAACAGGTGGTGGTGCCCAAGGCGTATTGCAAGCTCATGTTAGAGTTAGCCAACCAACATGTTCTTGGGGGACACCTGGGCCATCAGAAAACGCAGGACCGTTCTACTGGACCAGTGTGTTCAGAGAGGTGGAAGAGTATTGCAAGTCTTGCCCAACCTGCCAGATAACCAGTCCCCAGCCACATTTCCATAGTAGAATAGAAGGGACGGAAAACGGAGATAGACATAAATCTACAATTTCCAATAAGCAAATTTCCCTTCATCAATGGCGAGCCAGGTAGGAGACGAAACTACAATCTTCTGATATCCATTGATAAAGGGAATGTATATCTCCGTCTTCCGTCCCTTCTATTCTATTCCTAGACTGTTGCCCTTGTTTCCCATATAACCCGATTATTTTGTGTATTATTACACCTCTTCCAGTGCTTCATATACCTCAGAAGTAACATCCAACCCAATAAAAAGAGTTTGCTGATAACATAGAGATGACAAAGCAATGGACACTATACATAAAGATACAGATAACACAATACATAGAGGACACCACCACACACAGCCACTTCTGTTCCTGCCCACCCTGGATGCTATGCAAATGTGGCTAATAATGTGTTTATATATCCAGAGTCCACCTATATGTAACACCCCAGAGTTGTGTTAGTACACTCCACTACCCCGCTACTATCTCCTAAGATCCTTTACCTTGTCAACTGATATGATTTTACATTATGTCATTCACAAATGTGAATAAACCATATTAAATGTAAATTATTGTTGCAGTTTTCCATGTTCACCAGCAGGTGGCAGCAATGGCTTGGTAAGGAACTAGTTACAGTTTATTATTAGCTCCCCCTCTGTGGAGGTGTGGACTGTTCCCACAACCTACACCCTGGGTGGAGAAGAAAGTTAGTGAGAGTGTAGCCCACCCCCTGCTAGGGGAACGGAGTGTGTGTTAGGAGCTCCCCGATATAGGGAACCAAGCCAGGACCAAGTCTTGTGCTGAGACATTGTTCACAACCCCAGCCTGAGCCCTGCAGCTAAGCTGGATCAAGCAAGCAGACAACCTCCAGTTCCAGGAAGAAATCAGTCCCTGAGAGAATATAACTGTGAGTAAAGTCCAGAGGCCCAGGAGAAGTCATATGCCTCCTCAGCTAGTCAGTTCCCATAAAGCAGAAGATTCCTGCCACAGTATAGAGCTAACAAGCAGACGTCCTTTCCTGCAAGCTCCAGTTTTATAGAGCAGAAGATTCATTCCTGCCAACCATTGCTGAAAGCCTGCTGGGACCTAAGACCAAAGCTGTACCTTGCTTGGATGTAAGTTACTCTCAGTAAAGACGAGTTTACCAAAAAGTCTGGATATCAGTTTCTGCTGAAAAATCCCTCTACTACTCCTCCTATCACTATACTCCATTTTTATTGCAAGTGAGCCAGGAGTCCAGCCGTACCCAAGTAGGAGACACTGATGACACCATTATCATCACCATACAGAGACATTATAGGCAATCACACCACTCTGGCCTTCCTACACTGGGACGTGCGTTATAACACCTTAGAAGGGCCCTGGGGTAGTACCCTGCGCGCACTGCGATTGGCGTCACAAACAAACTATAGACTATTAACCACCCATATCCTGGCCCACTGCATAAGTGGTGCCGGTGTACTCAAATCCTGCTCACTGCAAATATACAGTCTTCTGGATCTTCTCTTATAACCAACTCACATCCAGTACCTGACCATTAGTACATGTACATATAGAGACTCATGCATAAACAGCATATATAATCTACTGGTAATACAATTGCAGACTACAAATATCTATATGTACACATATAAAGTCTACTGGGATATTATACTTATATACATACCCACATAAGCACACATATAACTTAGCTTGCTCCTGAAGTGCTGTTGGTCCAAGGGGGTCCAGGAAGAGAAGAGAGAGCCCGACTCCGAAGTTTCACCTATATGTTCCTGTGCCCCAGCCCCCCACCATAGACTCTACCCTGTGACCACCCAAATATCTTCCCCCATCTCTTGGCCAAGAGAATGTTGTTCAACTGCTTTTACAATGCTCCCTTCCTGCCTTAGATATGCTAACAAGGGACACAATGCTACTGGCCATACTGATCACTGAATGGGTGAATCTGAATGAGTGAATACCACTGGGTCAAATTATTAGGCATATTTGTGGTCATCAGGCTGAGGTTCTGGCTAAAAGCCATATTTTCCTGTAACAGTAGGCAAGCTGAGAGCGGCAGTGGCATGATGGCAGTAGCAGTCATGTGTAGCAGTACATGATTGTAGGCAGGCAGACAGTGATAATGTGTAACGGTCACGTACACACACACACACAGGGGGGAGGATAGTGACCACTGTGCTCCACCCTCACCCCTGGCCTTGCCTACTTGCCTCACAAGTCCTGATGACAGGGGACAACTGGACGGCAGTCCCTAACTTAGGATACGTGCGGGAAAGACAGACAAGACAAATAACGGATAGTGAATGGACCAGGTCAAAACCAAGAGGACAACGCAGTACAGAGGGATAAGCAAAGAATGGTCAGGAGAAGCCAGGGTCATAAATACCAGGAGAGTCGAGGAGTACCAAAGGAGTCCGCAAAGAATAGTCAGGTGGAAGCCAAGGTCAAAATACCAGGAGTGATGCGCAGTACAGGAGGAGCAGGCAAAGAATCGTCAGGGAACAGGATCAGGTAAGTATACAGGTATCCAACAAACGCCAGGAACCTAAATTAACAGGCAACCTGTGGCCAGCAGGCTGCCTGTATTTATAGTGGGGAGTGAGGGTCATGCGACGTGGCCAGCGTCACATGACCGACAGACCGACCAGTCGAGTACCGAGTGATCAGCTCGGCGCTCAAGGCAGACCAAGGAGCAGGGAGCCTCCCAGCTAGCAAAGTTGCCCTGGGAACGAGGTCAAACACAGATCCTCGCTCCCGAAGCTAAGCAGAAGGTCTGCGGCTGATGGGAGACCGAGTGCGCCTTCGGAACCCCATTACATAATGATATGATAACAGGATGCTGTGCTGGCAATAACCCTATGTACAAATTAGAGGTTTTGAAGGGAAAAAAAAGCTGTCTCTCTTTTCATATATACATATATATATTTAAAAAAAATCCTTTGCAGGGGGTTTATTAATGCAGAATTTCCAGGCTAATCTGCTGCAGCAGCAAGCACCATACAGCTGTACTAAGCACAGTGTGACCAGCCCATCACTCCCTCAAAACTTTCTCTGATCAAACTTCCTAAAATCTCTCATATCTCCCTATAGTGTTCCTATTACACTGCATTAGTGGCTTGTGTCTATAATCATTTGTTGTTGTCAGACACTGCCAGACACACTCCTTCCAGGACTGAAGCGGAACGCAGTATGGCCCTTCTTCTTGGTCAGCAAATGGATCTCCTTGCCTAACTTCCCTCTGATTCAATGATAAGGCCTCTGAGCCAATCAGGGCATGCCCTGAACCCTATTTCCTCGCAGTGTGATGTCTTCCTCCCTCGTGGTTTTCCCCTCCAATATTACCGGTAAAATAGTGCTGGGCACTGTTTTTACATGATTTGACGATGAATCAAAAAACTTCAGAATTGTTTTGCAGACAAAGTTTTGTGAAATTTATAACAAATACGATTAGTTTAGAATCGATTTGCTCATCTCTACACTATATTAAATCACGGAATCAAATAGAGAGCACACTTAGGCCTCTTTCACACGACCGTATGGCTTTGGCCTCATGCACACGACCGTTGTTTTATTCCGTGTCCGTTGTTCCGTTTTTCGTGATTTTCTGCAGACCTATTGACTTTCAATGGGTCCGTTGAAAACTCGGCTAATGCACCGTTTGTCATCCGCGTCCGTGATCCGTGGTTCCAGTCCGTCAAAAAAATATAACCTGTCCTATTATTTTCACGGAAAACGGTTCATGGACCCATTCAAGTCAATAGGACCGCTAAGAAACACAGAGGCACACAAGATTGTCATCCGCGTCCGCGTCCGTTTTCTTCCTATCATTTGCATGGCAAACCTGTGTTAGATTTCTTTTTTACTTTCCTTTATGTCTTGTGATCCTCCAAAAATAAAGGAAGACACACGGAAACAAAAACGGAAACGGATCACCGAACAACGGAACCCCATTTTGCGGAACGGAACACAACAACGGTCATGTGCATGAGGCCTTTTTCAGAGTTTTGCAGTCTGTTTTTCACGGATCCGTTGTTCCGTTTTTTGTTTCTGCAGTGTTTCCGTTTCTGTTCCGTTTTTCCGTTCCGTTTTTCCGTATGGCATATACAGTAATTACATAGAAAAAGTTAGGCTAGGCATAACATTTTCAATAGATGGTTCTGCAAAAACGGAACGGATACGGAAGACATACGGATGCATTTCTGTATGTGTTCCATTTTTTTTTTGCGGACCCATTGACTTGAATGGAGCCACGGAACGTGATTTGCGGGCAATAATAGGACATGTTCTATCTTTCAACTGAACAGAAAAATGGAAATACGGAAACGGAATGCATACGGAGTACATTATGGTTTTTGCGGAACCATTGAAAAGAATAGTTCCATATACGGAACGCAAAAAACGGCCCCGTAAACGGGAAAAAAAACGGTTGTGTGAAAGAGGCCTTACATTGCCATTAATTGGAACTGATATAATTTCAAATTTATCTTCAACAAGAACCACATAGTTGTTGATCCGCAAGAGGAAATTACTGTAGACAAATTCATTGCACTAGTAGAGATGACTCACTGTCCTAATAAGTCTCCTGCATTGTGATCTTCCATGTCAACAAGCACATCATCCGGGCATCCTGGATGAAGCAAAGAACAGCATGTACTGAAATTACCTATTTGCGGAGTCTGCCCTCAGTATTCATATTCAGCAGCATGAAACATATACATTTGTCTATATTCCTAGGTTGTTGTGAAAATCTAAGAACCTATTAAGCTACATTTATTTTTAATCAAAAGTACATGAGATAAATTATTCACAGACTTATTTTTTATTTCTCAATGCAACCTAATGAATGTGCTTCAAGGGGCTTGTCCTCTTCCTCGGGCTGTAGCCGGTGACGTACCATAGAGGCTGCACTGGTGACAGTCCATATACCGCTGCAGCCAATCACTGGTCTCAGATGTGTACAGCACAAGATTGTGCCATATGTATTTTCTATATGGCAATATTGTATGTGGTTCTCTTACTTCTGCTGTTTCTTCCTGACTTTGCCCCAGGAGCAGCATGTCTCAGTAGAGCAGTAGCCAGTCAGCAAATCTTGCAGTAGAGAAGAGCACACCAACAAAGAGGTACAGAGGGGTAGAACCTGAGAAGAGTGAGTACAGCCAGCGCAGGGAACTGCGTTTCTCCCCATCAATCTCTGCATCTTAATAGATAAGAAGAAGATGGGCCATGGCTGACAGCACTGGGGATAAAGCTGAACATAGAAAGACCTGGAATCTGATGGGCATTAGGCAATGGAGAAAGGTGACAGATGGCAGGTGGCTCATGGAAGCCCTTCTCAAAGTTAAAATTCAGGGTGCACCCCTAGTTAATGGCAGCTTTCACATGAGTGTATGGAAATCTATGCATATTCCGCCTTCAGGATACACAGGGATTCCAGATGATATGCCATCCAGACGGTCATGGGTATTTAGTCAGTAATTCATCCAGATTTACATGCGTACTCCTTCCATCCGGCATTTTTTATGCACTCCATAGACTATAATGTGCATATTTGGAAGCAAATATGCAAAAAATTGGACATGCTGTGGATTTCAAATAGTGATTATACACCCATACAAATAGCCCTATTCATTACATTCTGGTACATAAAATCTGGGCCATATACGGCTTGCAAATACACTCGTGGAAAAGCGGCCAAACTCTATGTTTTAGAAACTAGTGTGGTCACTTATTAAACTGGTGTGAACTAGAACTGGGTTCATTGTCCATAGCAACCAATCAGATTCCACCTTTCCTTTTCTAAAGGAGCTGTCAAGAATGAAAGGTGGAATCTGATTGGTTGCTATGGGAAACTAAGCCAGTTCTACTTTACAGCAGTTTGATAAATGACCCCTCAGGTATGCACTAATGTAAATCTTGAACACTGCAAGACTCAACGGGCATTTCTTGGATTCCTACCAAAATGTTATTTATCTACCTATGCAGCAAGAGTTTGTATGCCGTACGTTACAGGGAATTAATTAGGATTGTTATTTCGTATGCAAATCTTAACAAAAAAATATGCTGGCAATAAGATATAGGGCCATAAACAGTAATCTACACCAGCTAAGAGCCGTATGGATTTCTTGTGTAATTTACACCACTTTTCTGGTGTAAATATTGTCACATTTGTCGGGCCGCATTGGCCTCATCCCCTTCAGAAAAATGTCAATCCAATATTAGCAAATAAGCATTAGTAAATTACCCCCATTAAGTCCTGTAAATGCTGCAGATTTGGCATTGTGGATTTGTATGTGGCAAGTCCACGGTGTTGAACGGTAGCAGCTTAGGCTACTTTCACACTAGCATTTCTATTTTCCGGTATTGAGATCCGTCATAGGGGCTCAATACCGAAAAACAAAAAAAAAAACGCTTCCGTTTTGTCCCTATTCATTGTCAATGGGGACAAAACGGAAATGAACAGAACGCAATCCTCCAAAATGCATTCCTTTCCATTTGGTTGCCTTCCCATACCGGAGAGAAAACTGCAGCATGCTGCGGTTTTCTTTCCGTCATGGGATGCGGAGCAAGACGGATCCGTCAAGACCCACAATGCAAGTCAATGGGGACAGACACAATCTGACACAATAGAAAATGGATTCGTCCTCCATTGACTTTTAATGGAGTTCATGACGGATCCGTCTTGGCAATGTTAAAGATAATACAGCCGAATCCATTCATAACGGATGCAGATGGTTGTATTATCAGTAACGGAAGCGTTTTTGCTGAGCCCTGCCGGATCCAGCAAAAACGCTAGTGTGAAAGTAGCTTAAGTGGATGAGATTTTAAATCTGCATGTCAATTTATGTTACAGATACCGTAGGGATTTCGTCCTTTGCAGTTGAGAGGGTAAAATTTGCTACATATCTTCTGCATTTCCACAATGATATCTACAGCAAAAGTTTCATGATTTAGCACTCAAATTCGCTTCTTCCTAAATGGGCAGGAGCACATAATAGGGGTATAGGTGGGAGTTATTGGGTGTGCACTTATACTGTTTCCTATGGTTGAACTGGATTTACAGGTATATGTTTATTGTACTATAGCCTGTTCATTTGCACTGTTATTACACTATAGCTGTACTGCACTGTGGAAAGGGTTAATGCACAGCCAGTTAACACTGAGAGACAACATGACTCTATACCTATACAAAGTTTTGGAGGGGAAAAAACAGACACACCACCTTCTGACTGTTTGGATTACCTCTGTTGTTTATGTCTGAAAAAGCTGCTTAGTCATTCCCATAGGCTTGAATTGAAACTCTATACAAGTCTATGATAGACAGAAATTGCAACAATGTTTCTATTTAGGCTGTGATTCTCCACTCTACCACTCCCACCAGAAGGTATATAAGGAGAGGAGTCAGAGCCCCTAGTTGTCTGCAGATAGAGACCAGTGCTTAGTAGGAGAGACTGCCAAACTGCAGTGACCAGAAGATGCTGAGATGAAGACACTCTGCCACAGATCCTGGGTCACCAGCCCTGTGACCAAGATGCCAGCCGGGCAACTGAGCCCAGACCCTGGGCTACCAGCCTTTGGCCAGGGAGCCAGCCTTCTGAAAGAGAGAGAGGGAGAGAGAGAGAGAGCTAGCTCAGGTTTTTTCTCAGCACAAAACCTTCTTCTGCCAGGAAGGAGACTGCAGAAGCCAGCTCAGTGTCTTGCCTGTATTTTTTTGCACTTACGTTCCTCCAGTAAAGAAGCACACTGGTTTACTGCAAAACCTGACTTTCTGGACTTATTTCCCATTGTGGTACACCTCGCTTTACTATTGCTTCTGGAGACCAGGAATAGGTGCTGACACCTTAATGGAGTCCGGAGGATCCAGCGTAGCAATGCAGCCATCTCAAACCTGGTCACTGCAGTAGCAGCAGGAACAGTATTGGGGGTGACTTGAGGCTCCATATTAAGGACATCAGGAGCAGCAGTAGGCACAGAATCATGGACCAAGCAGCAGCAGAAAGCACAGTATTAAGCCATCTGAGGAAGCAATTAGTACAGTATTGGGAGCAACCACATGAAAAACATTGAGGGTACTAGATGCTATATAAGAGGTAAAATATTGGGGTTAAAAAATACATGATATTGGAGCAACGAGTATCAACAAGTGCAGTCTTTGTGGTAGCAGATGGCATTGTATAGTGGTAGCTGCCCTGGTTGTAGCAGTAAGTTTTAGGCTAGGTCTACACGACGACATTTGTCGCGCGACATTTTGTTGCACCAATGTCGCGCAACAATTTTTATAATGGCAGTCTATGGTGTCGCACTGCAACATGCGACATGCTGCGACTGCGACGCGACAGTCGCAGAAAATCCATTCAAGGTGGATTTTTCTGCGACTGTCGCGTCGCAGTCGCAACATGTTGCATGTTGCAGTGCGACACCATAGACTGCCATTATAAAAATTGTCGCGCGACATTAGTGCAACAAAATGTCGCGCGACAACTGTTGCGCCCTATCTGTCGCGCGACTTTTTGACGCGCGACAAATGTCGTCGTGTAGACCTAGCTTTATACTGGAGTAGCAAGAGGCATTGTATTGGGGCAATAGGCTAGTATTATTAAGCACTATTAAAGGGGTTGTCCGGGTTCAGAGCTGAACCCGGACATACCCATAATTTCACCCAAGCAGCCCCCCTGACTTGAGCATCGGAGCAGTTCATGCTCCGATGCTCTCCTTTGCCCTGCGCTAGATCACGCAGGGCAAGGGCTCTTTTGTTTACAATCACACACTGCCGGACAGAAGCTTCCGCCCGGCAGTGTGTTCGGTGACGTCACCGGCTCTGATGGTCACCGGCTCTGATTTAGCGCAGGTGAAAGGAGAGCATAGGAGCATGAACTGCTCCGATGCTCAAGTCAGGGGGGCTGCCGGGGTGAAAATGGAGGTATGTCCGGGTTCAGCTCTGAACCCGGACAACCTCTTTAAGAGTTCAGAAGTTTTATGCAGCACTGTTGTATGTGGTGCTTCTGGGGAGGTGTTTTGTGTTGTGCTAGAGAGATACATTGTGCCATAATGGGCTATTTAGTGCTGGTAGGGGATAGAGATGGCCTTGCGGTTTGCCCGGCTGTCGTTTTGTGGCGAAATTTGCTTACTAGAGCCATTTTTATAAGAAATAAGGTTCCGGACAGAGTCGCTCTTATCAGGGCGGGTGGTCTGTGGTTAGGCTATCAGGGCCAGAATAGCACCCCCCTGTCGGGCAATATCAGGGACAGCTCTTTACCCACTCTGTCCTTCAATACCACATCATCATCTAGCCCAGGGATAGATGGTTTTTGCTTTCCCTCCGGGATTCATGGATGTGCACTGGAACCCCCCGGATTGTGGTAGGACATATGATTTCTTATTTGGTGCCGCCGAGCACTTGTTATTGCCTACACCACATCTATGCTTTTTGCTTAAAGGGGTTCTGCACTTTGTTTTAACTAATGATCTATTCTCTGGACATCCTCGAACCCCCACCGATCAGATGCTGATGATCTATCCAGAGGATAGATCATCAGTTAAAACAAAGTGCAGAACCCCTTTAACTTTAATAATTTAATTTATTTAGATTTTGAGGGATATCTTTTCCATTCACACGTCCGCAAAATGGGTCTGCATCTGTTCCACAATTTTGCTAAACGGGTGCAGACCCATTCATGTTCAATGGGCCCGGAATGTGCTCTCCGCATCCGCATTTGCGGATCCGCACTTCCGCATCTGTGCTTCCGTTTCCGCAAAAAAATAGAACATGTCCTATTCTTGTCCGCAATTGCAGACAAGATTAGGCGTTTTCTATTATAGTCCCGGCAATGTGCGGTCCACAAATTGCGGAATGCACATTGCTGGTGTCCCTGTTTTGCGGATCCTTAAAACACTTACGGACGTGTGAATGGACCCTCATAGTAATATTATTAAAGGTTACGTTTTATCTTTATGTATATTCTAATGTATTGCCTTCCTTGTACAATGTTATAATATACTTTCTATGTTAGAATGTATATTATAGTGCATTTGTATTGTCGGCAGTTCTATGCGGTTCTGCTGCGATACTGCAGGTATATAGAGGGACAAGCGTTATTGGAACAAATACTTTCTACTGGTGTGATATACCAGTCGCCCCCCCAAAAAAAACTGATTGAAGCAGGGTGTTATATACCAATATACTTTCTTTATAGTGCATTTGGGTATTATATAGTGCATTTGCGCATGCGCGTACGCGAAAATTATATTGCCGATATTTTGCATTGAAAAAAATAATAAATGGAGATCGCAAATTCGAATAATACATCTGGTATGTCACTGTCCATGTTGTGGGACTATTTGTGCACTTTTAGTAATTATTTCTTGGCTGCAAATATGAGCTGAAGGTTTTTCAGGTTCGCCTGCCATTAAAATGAATGGGACCCGCCGCGAACTTGCGGTTCACGAATATTTGATCGCGTTCGTGCACCGTCCCGGCAGATGTTTGTCCATCACTAGTAGCGGATATTAGTGCCTTACATAGGGTATTTGGTTCATGCTGTTGGTGTTAATATATGTGCTGCATAGTGGCATTTGGTTAACAGTACTTGTTCAATGCTGAGGTCCTGGCATCACCATGGGTTGGCTGATGAGGACTTAGTAGAAAAAAAAACATTTTTGGACGCTAACATATGTAGACTGCAGTGTTTTTGTTGGGGCAAATTACTTCAGGGCAAAACTAATCTGATTTTCCTGTAACTTGCTCCTTAAATTCTGAGGAAACTATAAATACCAACATTTTCTAGGTAAAAAAAAGAACATTGGATTCATTGAGACTCCAATGTCAAATATTTCTAAATTTTTAAAGGGAAAAGACATGTGACATAATTTTGGTGGAGGCTACACAGTTCCGTCTGAGGTTGCTTGTGAGGATAGGTGTAGTGTGCAAGGGAGTAGATTTAAGATCCTCAGGATACAAACGAGTCATGAAGGAGGCCATCTACATAAAAATGGAGAAGCCAAGCTGTCTTGACACCTTTTTCTGGGAAGTGTTTATCACCTACTGACTCCAATTAGGATAATGGAATCAACACCTTTGACCCAATGCTGGGTATAATTACCAGATGTTGATTCAGTTACATATTCATTCCCAGAATTTTTGTACAGTCACTCAGAATTGAGAAAGCTCGTTGGAAGAACGAGTGAAACGTTTTCAAGAAATCTACAGTACGTCCAGTTGCCTTGATTTATCCTTTACAGATATCCTCAGGATAGGTCACCGATGTCTGATTGTGAGGATCCAACTCCCTGAACCCCCACTGATCAGCTGTTTGAATGCTTAAGGCTGGGTTCACACCTGAGCGTTTTACAGCGCGTTCCTACGCGCTGTAAAACGCTTAACAAGGAGAAACCAATGCTTCCCTATCGGCATGGTTCTCACCTGGGCGTTTTACAGCGCGTACGATCACACTGTAAAACGCCCGACGACCCAAGAAGTACATGAGCTTCTTTGGGACGTCTTGTCGCGCGTTCCCGTACATAGACTTTCGGGAATGCGCGACAATGGGCGTTCGCTTGTCTCTGTATGCGTGATTGCAAACGCCGGTACAATCGCGCATACAGAGCGCTCCTTTCAGAACGCTCAGGTGTGAACCCAGCGTCAAGCATACCAAGCACAGAGCTGTACATTGTATAGCGACTGTGCTTGGTATTGCAGTCCACTTGAATGGGACTGAGCTGTAAATAGGCCATGTGCCTAATGAAATTGACGTCAGTGGCCTAGGAAGAGGTCACAGTGCTCACCTAAACACTGTAGCCTCTACTGATCACATATTAATGACCTATTCTATATTGTATAGAAAAAAGACACCTCAGTTTTTATATAAAATTTGTATTACTATGAAGTAAATCAAATCAAATTAAAATACTATTGGGGTACAAAGACCTCATATCACCTTATGCCCAAATTTAGCTAGTATAAAAATACCAGTAATGCAAAAAGCCTACAATTTTCGAGTGCCGTATCTGATCTTCAATTATCCAGAAAAGATTGTTTTGATGTGAATAGAAGAAAGTAATGAATCATATGGTTGTGTAAGCCATGTCTGATAAAATCACTAACAACAGTCTGGCTGATTACTCATCTTTGGAGTCTGCTAAGTAAATATGGATTGAAATTGTGCACTCCAGTACAATAAGCATTAGATTTTATTTTATTTTTTTCAATTCATTCTTTCAACCACCCTTCTAAATTATTTTGTTTTAGAAAATTTTTCTTTGTAAATTTTCTTTTTGAAAACATTCTTTCAACCATCCAGTTATGTTTAAAGGGGTTGTTTGCTTTGGACAAATTCTGTTTGTTAAAAGGATCCCCTAACAATAATCTGATCAGACTTTCCTGCTGCTAGGACTCGTAGAGTGCAGCTGTATCTATTAGGGGGGAACAGACATTATGCATTTTCCCTATAACGACACCACCACAGAGAAAATAAAGAATAAGGCCCCTTGCAGACGAGCGTGAGCAGATTAGGTCCGCATGCGTTGGGGATGCGTTCAGTGGAAAATGCGCAATTTCGTAAGCAAGTTCATTCAGTTTAGGCTACTTTCACCCTGGCGTTTCAGGGTCTGCTTATGAGATCCGTTTCAAGGCTCTCACAAGCAGCCCAAAACGGATCAGTTCAGCCCCAATGCATTCTGAATGGATAAGGATCCGTTTAGAATGCATCCATTTGGCTGCGTTTGGTCTCCGTTGCGTTTTTAGACGGTCACTAAAACGCAGCTTGCAGCATTTCGGTGACCGTCTGACGATGCGGAGCCAAACGGATCCGTCCTGACTTACAATGTAAGTCAACGGGGACGGATCCGTTTTTTACTGACACAATATGTTGCAATTGAAAACGGATCTGTGCCCCATTGACTTTCAATGTAAGTCAAGACGGATCAGTTTTTCACTTAGACTTTTTTTTGAATGAATAATGCAAACGGATCCGTTATGAACGGATACAAGCGTTTGCATTATCAGTGCGGATCCGTCTGTGCAGATACAAGACGGATCCGCACCAAACGCAAGTGTGAAAGTAGCCTTAGTATACGATCGGTTCAGTTTTCAGTTTTTATCGCGCAGGTACAATACGATTTAATGCGTTTTGCATTAAATCGTACACAACATCTCTTAGCAACCATCTGGAAAAAACGCATCGCATCCACACTTGCTTGCGGATGCGATGCAATTTTCTACACAACCCCATTCACTTCTACGGGGCCAGCGTTGCGTGAAAATCGCAGAATATAGAACATGCTGTGATTTTCACGTAACACACAATTGATGCGTGAAAACCAATGCTCATGTACACAGACCCATTGAAATGAATGGGTCTGGATTCACTGCGTTCGCATCACGCATTGCACCCGTGCGGAATACTCGCTGGTGTGAAAGGGGCCTACGGCTACTTTAACACTTGCATTGTTGTTTTCTGCTATTGAGATTCAGTAGAGGATCTCAATACCGGAAAAAAAAAAAAATATTCTGCTTAGTCCTCATGCATTCTGAATGGAAAGAGATCAGTTCAGGATGCATCAAGATGTCTTCTATTCCGTAAGCTTTCCGTTTTGTGACCAGACACAAAACCGCTCAATTGTCACTTGGTTGCTACCCATGGGGGGGGGTCTCTGCGCAGTCTGCTGATTGGATGATGTCAGACTGTGCGGGGCAATTCATTCATAATGTTCAAGCAGAAACACTGGAGGAACGGAACAACATAGAGTTATATGAAATTGTCAGCATATCCGTTCCGCATAAAAAATTGTCCAGAATTGTCATTACATGGGGAATCCAAGTAGTTGCTAAATCAGACAAGTAAGGAGAGGTGACAGGTCCTATTGAAGAAAGGAGAAATTAAAATCTTAACTGCACCTAAAATACATTTGCACAACTGTTTCCAGAAACCTCCCAGTGGAGAGGGCTCTGGTCACATAGCCAGTGCTCCCATTTTTCTTATATTCCTTGCAGCGACCAACAGCTTTTACAGTTCCATAGGGATCCCAGAACCCCAGTTCTGGCAACAGATTGGGCACCCATAAGGAACAGTCTAAGTAACAGGTTCACTTTACTAAGAGCAGATTTCAGTAATATATCTAAAGCATGTAGGAATTTCAATTAAAAAACGATTAATTCCTGCAAAATGAAAATTCATTTACCTAAAAATATGCAAATTGTTTAATACCTCGGCATTAATACACTCCCTGCAGATTGTTCATTACAGTGAAACACAAGATAATCCTGTGGGATTAGAAAAAATCCTGACATCAGGAAAAGGTGCACATGTTCAAGCTAAATAAACAAAAACGGTACAAGTTTCCAGTGTGGGACTGGGGTGCCTAGGGCCCTCCAGTAAAATTCATTCAGGGGGCCCATTGCACAGTGAAATGCAAATATTATCTGCTCACAGCGGCAGGCAGCAAGACGCTACAGGATTTGGGCTGTTTCACACGAGCTGATGCCGTGCGTGACATCCGCTGCGTGAATGAGAGCCAAGACCCGCTGCAGACAGCAGAAGCACGGAGCATTAACATGACTGATAATGCTCCGTGCCTCTCTGTGATCTCTTTACTACGAAATCACAGTGAGATAAAGTTGTCACCGTGATTTTGTAGTAAAAAGGTCACAGAGAGGCCCGGAGCATTATCAGTCATGTTAATTCTCCGTGCTTCTGCTGTCCGGGACGGGGCTTGGCTGTCATTCACGCAGCGGATGTCACGCACGGCATCCGCTCGTGTGAAACAGCCCTAACTGAATACGCTGCGTCTATAAAAGTAAGATGGGTAGTTTATCTGAACATAGGCTGGTTGAGATTATGTACATAGCCTATCTGTATGTATTGCAGTCAGTCTACTGTGTCAGATGCTACTTAGGCCTCTTTCACACGGGCGTCATGTTTTTTGCCCGGATAAGATGCGGGTGCGATTCGGGAAAATGCGCAATTTTTCCGCGCGAGTGCAAAACATTGTAATGCGTTTTGCACGCGTGTGAGAAAAATCGGCATGTTTGGTACCCAAACCCGAACTTCTTCACAGAAGTTTGGGTTTGGGTTAGGTGATCTGTCGATTGTATTATTTTCCCCTATAACATGGTTATAAGGGAAAATAATAGCATTCTTAATACAGAATGCATAGTACAATAAGGCTGGAGGGGTTAAAAAATAATAATAATAATTTAACTCACCTTAATCCACTTGATCACGCAGCCCGGCTTCTCTTCTGTCTTCTTCTTTGCTGTGCACAGGAATAGGACCTTTGATGACGTCACTGTGCTCATCACATGGTCCAATCACATGGTCCAATCACATGGTTCATCTCCATGGTGAAGGACCATGTGATTGGATCATGTGATGTGACGTCAGCACAGGTCCTTAGTGTCACCACCAGACATCTGAGAAGCTCTGACAGATGCCTTTCAGAACCTCCTCCTTGAGCTTCCTTTGTTTTGGTTTTCAGTTCCTCATCTCGTTAGCCTCTCTCAGTTGTCATGTAGTTGGACTGATTGCATCCCTTTAAATTCCTCCCCATAATGCATTAGTGTGCGGTTTATACAACTTCCTGGAGTGTGTGTGCATGCTGATCCTATTTCCCAGTCTTCTACAAGATAAGTGTTGTGCATTCATTTGTGATTTTCTGTTTGCTGGATCCCAGGTGACCCTGACTCCCTCCGTGTCTAGTGTAGGGAGCCGGTGGTCGTGTCCCCTCACTATTATAGGGTGTTCAGGTGTTATACAGTCGAGGTACGAGGATATGCGATCATCCACCATTGGGATGTTCGCATAGGCTGAGCAGTCAGGGAGAGTGCCAGGTCTTATGCAGGGGTCTCCCTTTTTGTTCCTTAGTTTTGGATCCAGTGAGTCATATATTCATTTTGTATTGTCTTGTTTCCTGTACACCTTCCGTGACACTTAGCCGGCATCTCAACATTACAGAAGAAGACACAGATCTGCAACTACGTGATCAAGTGGACTCGGTGAGTTAATTTATTTTTTATTTTTAACCCCTCCATCACTATTTTACTTTGCATTCTGTATTCAGAATGCTATTATTTTCCCTTATAACCATGTTATAAGGGAAAATAATACAGATCGGGTCCCCAGCCCGATCGCACCGCATCCACACTTGCTTGCGGATGCTTGTGATTTTTACACGGCCCCATTCACTTCTATAGGGCCTGCGTTGCGTGAAAAATGCAGAATATAGAGCATGCTGCGATTTTCACGCAGCACACAAGTGATGCGTGAAAATCACCGCTCGTGTGCACAGACCCATAGAAATGAATGGGTCAGGATTCAGTGCGTGTGCAATGCGTTCAACTCACTCATTGCACCCGCGCGGAATACTCGCCCGTATGAAAGGGGCCTTATGCAGGTGGTGGGGATCTAGGGACCCACCTTGCTAAGGGGCCCAACGGGGATTCAGCTGTACCCCTGTGGGCCAGTCTGAGCCTGTAAGTTTCCATGGGCGGGAATGTTTATAATATAATAATATTAATATAGCGCCACGATATTCCACAGCGCTTTACAAATTCAGAGGGTTCATGTAAAAAACAAAAGACATCACAATGTAACTGGCTAATATACAACTGAATCACTAGGAGTGAAGGCCCTGATCGCAAGAGCTTACAATCTATGAGGAATTGGGGGTGACACATAAGATGTTTAAAAGGAAAAATAAATACGCAAAGTAAGGCCAATGGCTTTATTTATAGATTTTCCATTTCATACAATTCATACATTTCAGAACAATCAATATTAAAATATGTTACTAATGTAACATACATCTGAGGATTCAATGACATTTATTGAAAACCTGAGATTGACAGTTCACAGAAAAGTGCTAAAGCCTTGTCAACAAGCTTACAATCTACACAGAATGGCATAGTGGAATAGATTTAACAGCATGCCCTAACAAATCCGAATATGGACTGTGCATTGGCTGCAAATTTATTCTCTGGTTACATGGCTATGTGAATACAGAAATTGCCCATGTAAAGGGGCTACTGAGGTGGAGCAAGGTAAGGCTACTTTCACACTAGCGTTCGGGTTTCCGTTCGTGAGCTCCGTTTGAAGGAGCTCACGAGCGGACCCGAACGCAGCCGTCCAGCCCTGATGCAGTCTGAATGGAGGCGGATCCGCTCAGACTGCATCAGTCTGGCGGCGTTCAGCCTCCGCTCCGCTCGCCTCCGCACGGACAGGCGGACAGCTGAACGCTGCTTGCAGCGTTCGGGTGTCCGCCTGGCCGTTCGGAGGCGTGCGGATCCGTGCGGATCCGTCCAGACTTTCAATGTAAGTCAATGGGGACGGATCCGTTTGAAGATGCCACAATGTGGCTCAATCTTCAAGCGGATCCGTCCCCCATTGACTTTACATTGAAAGTCTGGACGGATCCGTCCCAGGCTATTTTCACACTTAGCTTTTTTTTGCTAATATAATGCAGACGGATCCGTTCTGAACGGAGCCTCCGTCTGCATTATTATGAGCGGATCCGTTCAGAACGGATCCGCCCGAACGCTAGTGTGAAAGTAGCCTAAGTATGTAAGTAAGTACAATCAAGATGCTGGGGCATGGCCTAAAGAGGGCTGTACACACAAGGCATCCCACCAATATGGATGAACTGAGGCACATTGTCAGGGAAGAATGACTAATATTCCTCCTCTATGTTGTGCAAATCTTATCTACAGCTATAGCAATTGCTTGTTTGATGCTACAGGGTGCCCCGCAGGTTTTTATATTGAAGGGTTCACTTACTTTTTTCTGAACTGTAGCTTTTAAACTCCCCAAGTGTAGGATCCTATGTAATGAGGCTTGTATTCACTGGTGGCTGGGTTCATCATACTTTAAATATGAGACATGGGAGAAAGATAACAGTTTATTTTCTATGTTCTTGATAACTAATCTCTTCCCTAAGGGCTCATTCACAGGAACAGATTTTTTGTCCTTGTCCATTCCCTTTTTTGTGGCCCATTTGCAGAACCATGCACTTCAGTTGGGCCGCAAAAAAAAAAAAGAAAAAAGGAAATGACTCGTGTGCGTTCCATGTCCGTATGTCAGCATATCCATTCCGCATAAAATAATAACATGTCCTATTATTGTCCACATTACAGACAAGGATAGGACTATTCTATTGTGGGCAGGCAGTTCCGTTCCACAAAATGCGGAACGCACGCGGCCAGTAACCATGTTTTGCGGACCGCAAAATGACAACGGCTGTGTGCATGAGCCCTAAGACACACTACCTCAGCATTCAGCTGATCGATGTCAGCACACCTTCTGAAAACCCCAGCAACAAGCTGCTATCACTAAGCAAATGTATAGCAGCCATTACGGGATAAATGTAGTGCTACATGGGGACCTAACACATGTAATGCATCTAAGGGAGAATACAGTATCTGCATGTGCTGTTGTAGAGGGTGAGGATCCACTATGACAGCACGCACAAATACCATATTCTACCTTAGACCTATTTCACATTTGCAGCAGGAGTTCCAGCACAGGACAGCCTGCTGGGGCTCTCTGGATCCGGCATTGCCATATGTTACCAGAATTTTCGCCAGGCCCATTGACTATAATGGGGTCCGGCGGCTGCATCTCAGTCAGACCAAATTATAGTCAATGGGGCAGGTGGGCATTCCGGTAACGTCCAGAAATGCTAGATCCAAAGAGCTCGAGCAGGCTGTTCTCTGCTGCCGCACATGTGTAACAGGCCTTAGACGCACGTAACAATATCTATAAAACTACTGGAACAGAAAAAAACTACATGCACACGACCGTATTTTGGGTCCGTGTCAGATCCACGTTTTTTGCTGATCACATGCAGACCAATTCACTTCTATGGGTCTGTAAAAAATACTGACAAGAATAGCCCAGTCTAGTGAAATTGGTGTTTTTTTGAATTGCAGATTTTGATGTTTTTGGGCAAAAAAAAACATAATTTCCAGATGATGCATGGAAGGCCATGGGAAATAGTAAACATAAGACAAACAAGTGCTTTTTGTAGCAGCGTTTATTTTTTATATTAATAGCATTTTTGTTTTCAAACCGCAACTTGCTCTGGTCTTGATTTTTTTTGGTCCATAGATTCATTTTTTATTTATTTTATTTTATTGCATGCTATTTTTTTACCCATGCTTTTGCCCCATACAAAGTGACATTACGTGGTAAAACCTTTCCTCTAGAAAAATCGCTTGGTATGCAGAAAATGGCATTAAAAACGCTTGATGCTACAACTCAAATATACCTCAAAATGCTGATGTTTTTTTTAGCACTTTTTGGCACCTAAAAATGCCAGAACCAAACTGTGCGTGAAGGAGCTACAGACGTGGACAAAATTGTTGGTACCCTTTGGTCAATGAAAGAAAAAGTCACAATGGTCACAGAAATAACTTTAATCTGACAAAAGTAATAATAAATTAAAATTCTATAAATGTTAACCAATGAAAGTCAGACATTGTTTTTCAACCATGCTTCAACAGAATTATGTAAAAAAATAAACTCATGAAACAGGCATGGACAAAAATGATGGTACCCCTAGAAAACACAGAACATAATGTGACCAAAGGGACATGTTAATTCAAGGTGTGTCCACTAATTAGCATCACAGGTGTCTACAACCTTGTAATCAGCCATTGGGCCTATATATATGGCTCCAGGTAATCACTGTGTTGTTTGGTGATATGGTGTGTACCACACTCGACATGGACCAGAGGAAGCAAAGGAAAGAGCTGTCTCAAGAGATCAGAAAGAAAATTATAGACAAGCATGTTAAAGGTAAAGGCTATAAGACCATCTCCAAGCAACTAGATGTTCCTGTGAGTACAGTTGCACATATTATTCATAAGTTTAAGATCCATGGGACTGTAGCCAACCTCCCTGGACGTGGCCGCAGGAGGAAAATTGATGACAAATCTAAGAGACGGATAATCCGAATGGTAACAAAAGAGCCTAGAAAGACTTCTAAAGAGATTCAAGGTGAACTTCATGCTCAAGGAACATCAGTGTCAGATCGCACCATCCGTCGTTGTTTGAGCCAAAGTGGACTACATGGGAGACGACCAAGGAGGACACCATTGTTGAAAACGAATCATAAAAAAGCAAGACTGGAATATGCCAAACTACATGTTGACAAGCCACAAAGCTTCTGGGAGAATGTCCTGTGGACAGATGAGACAAAAATCGAAGTTTTTGCCAAGGCACATCAGCTGTATGTTCACAGACGAAAAAATGAAGCATATCAAGAAAAGAACACTGTCCCTACTGTGAAACATGGAGGAGGCTCTGTTATGTTCTGGGGCTGCTTTGCTGCGTCTGGCACAGGGTGTCTTGAATCTGTGCAGGGTACAATGAAATCTCAAGACTATCAAGGAATTCTAGAGAGAAATGTACTAGCCAGTGTCAGAAAGCTTGGTCTCAGTCGCAGGTCATGGGTCTTGCAACAGGACAATGACCCAAAACACACCGCTAAAAACACCCAAGAATGGCTAAGAGGAAAAAATTGGACTATTCTAAAGTGGCCTTCTATGAGCCCTGACCTCAATCCTATTGAGCATCTTTGGAAGGAGCTGAAACATGCAGTCTGGAAAAGGCACCCTTCAAACCGGACACAACTGGAGCAGTTTGCTCATGAGGAGTGGGCCAAAATACCTGCTGAGAGGTGCAGATGTCTCATTGACAGTTACAGGAAGCGTTTGATTGCAGTGATTGCCTCAAAAGGTTGCGCAACAAAATATTAAGTTAGGGGTACCATCATTTTTGTCCATGCCTGTTTCATGAGTTTATTTTTTTACATAATTCTGTTGAAGCATGGTTGAAAAACAATGTCTGACTTTCATTGGTTAACATTTATAGAATTTTAATTTATTATTACTTTTGTCAGATTAAAGTTATTTCTGTGACCATTGTGACTTTTTCTTTCATTGACCAAAGGGTACCAACAATTTTGTCCACGTCTGTATAAGGCTAAATTTAAGCGAGCGTATTACGGTAAGTCCAGGAAACACACTTTGTATGATGGTCGCATATTCTAGACTGAACACTGCTCCTCTAACCCGAACTCGCAGCATCATAATGTCTTATGATGCTGTGAGTTCCTGCCTGACTGTGGATCTGCTGTACTGGACTTGCATAATGCCGTGAGTACAGTATATAGACCCATGGTCAGTCAGGCAGGAACTTCCAGCATTACAATTGTCATTATGATACACCAAGCTTGGGTCAGAGGAGAAGTGTTTGATCTAGGAAATGTGGGCATCATAAGGAGCATGTTTCCCAGATCGAACACACTCGTACGAAACAGGCCTAAGGCCCCTTGCAGACGAGCGTGTCCGGATAGGGTCCGGGTGCGTTGCGGCAAACCCGCGCGAGTAGGTAACCAATTGCAGTCAGTTTTTACTGCGTTTGTGTTTCGTTGTTCAGTTTTTATCGCGGCGGTGCAATGTGTTTTGCACGCGCGTGATAAAAAACTGAATGTGGTACCCAGACCAGGACTTCTTCACAGAAGTTCAGGTTTGGGTTCAAGGTTTTGTTGATTGCATTATTTTCCCTTATAACATGGTTATAAGGGAAAATAATAGCATTCTTAATACAGAATGCATAGTACAATAGGGCTGGAGGGGTTAAAAAAAATTATAATTTAACTCACCTTAATCCACTTGCTCGAGCAGCCCGGCATCTCTTCTGTCTTCATCTTTGCTGTGCACAGGAAAAGGACCTTTGATGACGTCACTGCGCTCATCACATGGTCCATCACATGATCCATCACCACAGTGATGGACCATGTGATGAGCCCAGTGACGTCATCAAAGGTTCCTATTCCTCAAAGAAGAAGACAGAAGAGAAGCCGGGCTGCGCGAACAAGTGGATTAAGGTGAGTTACATATTATTATTATTTTTAACCCCTCCAGCCCTATTGTACTATGCATTCTGTATTAAGAATGCTATTATTTTCCCTTATAACCATGTTATAAGGTAAAATAATACATTCTACACAACACCAAACCCAAACTTCTGTGAAGAAGTCCGGGTTCCAGTCTGGGTACCAAACATGCTGATTTTTCTCACGCGCGTGCAAAACGCATTACAATGCTTTGCACTCGCGCAGAAAAATCACGCATTTTCCCGCAACACACCAGCATCTTATCCAGGCCAAAAACACGCCAGTGTGAAAGAGGCCTAAGGATACTTTCACAGTAGCATTTTTCTTTTCCGGCATAGAGTTCGGTCACAGGGGCTCTATACCGGAAAAGAACTGATCAGGCATATTCCCATGAATTCTGAATGTAGAGTAATCCATTCAGGATGCATTCAATTCAGTCATTTTTCAGGCATGCTACGGTTTTATCTCCAGCGAAAAAAAACTGAAGACTCGCATAGGAATGTATTAGTGCCGGATCTGGCATTCAAAATACCGGAAAAATACCATAAAAATGTGAAAAAAAGATACAAGATGGATTTGTCTGTCCGCATGACAAGCGGAGAGACGGATCCGTTCTTGCAATGCATTTGTGAGACGGATCCGCATCCGGATGTGTCTTACAAATGCTTTCAGTCACATCCAGATCGGCGGATCCGGCAGGCAGTTTCCGACGACGGAACTGCTTGCCGGATCACACTGTATAAAAATAGCCTTATCTTGCTTATAAATAAAAAAAGGTAATTAATCACATTTCTCATCATAGTCAATATTAACAGTTAGTCGCTATACTTATAGTTATACAATATCTTCTCCTGAACCCAAGGAATGAAGCAGTCTTCTCAGGCAGCGCTAGGAAGAGTTAACATTTCACAGATTTTGGAACAGAAATGCTTACTGAACCCCAGCAGCTGACTTCTTTCTTTCCAGGCTTGTGTAATACATGTTCATTATAGTACAATTTACTCCACAACATCCTTCATCCAACTAACCAGATTAGCATGCTCCATGCAGCACATTTGGTGGTGTGCGTCGGCTATCTAATTTTACATGACTCACCTACCTCCCTCAAGTGCCTTCCTCTTCAATCTTCTTATGCCTCCGACTGTGTACACAGCCGCGGTACATTGGTGATTCTTGAAAGGAGATCCTACATTTTCTCGTAAACGCATTTGTAGCTGCGAATAGAGAAATGTATTTGCCTATGTGCCATGCGGTTGATAAGCTGCTGGCTAAGACACGGTAAAACACTTCTTCTTGTGCTATGTGATAGCTATAATCAGATTCAGTCTCAGTGACGGAGTCATTAGAAGAGCTGTGCAATCAGAGAAAACAGATGCTAAGTGGTGAGTGTCATTCATGTGCTTTGGCAGCACGACTCAGTTCTTTAAAACTCAATTTAATACAGCGTGTTAGAGAAATTACAGTACATATTGTAATGGATTTCTCTCCGAACCCAAACATTCAAAATACATTTGGCAAAGTGGGATTTATTGCAAATAACAGTAATAGGGATATGGAACCTCATGTAAACACCATTTAGGTGCGTCTTCGGAGAATATAAACACTTGCGGGGCTCTCACGCTTTATTCAGTCACAGTCAGTGTAAAACGGAGGAAATTTGTTAATAGGATACAAAAATGTTGCAGCAGAACAGTACAAAAATATTGCTGTGCGCAGTCAGAGGTGCCTGGAGGAACTGGGCTGCATTACTACTCCGAAAACTCCTACTCCTAAAATGGGACCGTCCACATGACTATTCACTACTTCATAAGAGCCCTTACACACCTGGCGTTTCTTGTTCACCCAAAAAAAAATGCCATAGGAACCGCTTGCAGATTTTTCCGTACTACCTGCAGTTTATAAGGTGTTGTTTTAAGGTCCCTGTAGACAGGACAATAGAGCAGGCGATTGTCAGGAAGGGAGCGTTCTTTCCCGGAAATCGCTTGCTTGTCAGTGGAGAAGACCGCTGCATTTACACGCCGCATTTACACACCGCAATCTCCTTCACAGTTTAAGGCTACATGCACACGAATGTATGGCTTTTTCAGTATTTTCGCTAAGTTTTTTTGTTTCCGTTGCGTTTCCTTTTCTATTCTGTTTTTCCGTATGGCATATACAGTATACAGTAATTACATAGAAAAAATTGCTCTGGGCATAACATTTTCAATAGATGGTTCCGCAAAAACGGAACGGATACGGAAGACATACGGATGCATTTCTGTATGTGTTCTGTTTTTTGGGCGGACCCATTGACTTGAATGTGATTTGCGGGTAATAATAGTACTTGTTCTGTCTTTCAACGGAAATGCCGAAACGGAATGCATGCAGAGAACATTCAGTTTTTTTTTGCGGAACCATTGAAATGAATGGTTCCGTATACGGACCGTATACGGAACGCAAAAAACAGTCCATAAACGGAAAAAAAACAACGGTCGTGTGAAAGAGGCCTTAGGGGGAAGAGTGATCACTAATGCCATCGCTCATCCCCATGCAAACAAGTGTTTCGCTTGTTCATCGAGTAATTGGCGGCACCATATTTCGGCCCGTGTAAAGGGCCCTTTAGTGGTGTTTCTACGAAACAAGAGTGTGAACACTAGTTTTTTTTTCTGATGTTTTAGTCCCTGTAGAAAAGGAGATGTCAAAAGCAAAAAAATATAGGCTAAACTTTGACACGCTGCGTTTTTTAAATGCCAGAGAACCCCAAAAAGACTTCCAGCTAACATCTGGAGATGGCAAAAAAATAACAAAACACAGGTGCAAAAAACAAAAAAAATTAAAATGCCAATAAAAACTTATACTGTATGCATGTTACATCCGCGGTCTGGGCCCATCACTGCTCTTATTCTTCTATAGTGAACTCTACTACTCCAATTTCTGCTACCCTCCTCTCCTTGCTGTGTTCTAATTGCTAATCAGCTTTCCAGTACTGTGGTGCTGTCCTCATTTCCTTGCCAGAGCAATTAGATTCTTAGTTTGCTAAGTTCCTGCTAAGGGCTCATGCACACAACCGTTGCCCGGCCGTGGCCGTATTGTGGCCCGCACACTTGAATGGGTCCGCAATCCGGGAGATGAGGCACTTATCGTAAGCATCCGACATGTAGTGCTTCCATGGGTTTACTGTACGTGCCTCCGCACCGCAAAAAAGTAGTGCATGCAGGACCGTCGGATGCGAATCGCGGACCCCATTCAAGTGAATGGGTCCGCGATCCGCATGTGGGTGCTTTACGCAGGGCCGTCTTTAACGCGGGGCAACTGCCCTGGGCCCAGTTGCTCCTGGGGGGCCCAAGGCAGCTGCCTCTTGAGCCCCGCTGGTCACGGTGACGTGGGGGGTGGCGGCGCTCATCATTGTGGAAGCGCTCATCTACATAGTCATCTGTATCGTCGTCATCAGGACAGCGATACAGATGGAAGTGCTGCTGTGAGGCAGGGGAGGGAGAGGCGTGTCCCTTCCCCGTTCCTCTAATAGGCTGCACTAGGTCTTCAGCCTATCAGAGGCTAGTGCAGGCACCGCGATGATGTAATCGCGCCGCCTGAGCTGTACAGTGCGGGACACAGGCCGGAAGTAGCCTGCATTGCATCGCTGCCAGCCTGATGGAGGCAAGTATAAGTGGCATCTATGGGGGTACCTGTTATTGGCACATGATTTGGGGAGCATCTATGGGGCACCTGTTACTGGCACATGATTGGGGGGTATCTATGGGGGCACTTGTTACTGGCACATAATTGGGGGCATCTAAGGGGGTACTTGTTACTGGCACATTATTGGGGGGCATCTATGGGGCACATCTTACTGGCACATTATTGGGGGCACTGTGGGGGCATCTATGGGGGCACTTCTTACTGGAACATTATTAGGGGCACTATGAAGGCATCTGCTAAGGGCCACAAAGAAGGGGTATTTTATATCGGGGACTCTGTATAGGGACATTTTATACTGGGGCACATTATGGTGGGTACTATGGGGAAGGGGGAGAGGAGTACTATGGGCTTATCTATGGGGGCACTAAGAAGGGGTATTTTATACTTGCAAATTATGGGGGAGACTGAGGCATCTACTGGGGAACTATAGGTGAAACTTGAAAAATTTGAATATTGTGCAAAGTTCATTTATTTCAGTAATGCAACTTAAAAGGTAAAACTAACATATGAGATAGACTCATTACATGCAAAGCGAGATATTTCAAGCCTTTATTTGGTATAATTTGGATAATTATGGCTTACAGCTTATGAAAGCCCAAAGTCTCAATTTTGAGGTACCCTTTGCTCAGGGGGTATGGATTAATTAGCCGACCAGAGTGTGACACTTTAAGCCTTGAATATTGAACCTTTTCACAAAATTCTAAGTTGCATTATTGCAATTCCTTTTAATTTGCATTACTGAAATAAATGGACTTTTGCACAATATTCAAATTTTTCTAGTTTCACGTGTATATATGGGGCATTTTATACTGGTATATTATGGGGGTCACTAGGAAGAAGTGGGGAGAGGAGCACTATGGGGGCATTTACTGGGGGCACTATATAGTGGTATTTTATACTGGCACATTATGGGGGCACTATGGGGACATTAGCTCAACTGGGGGCATAAAAGGGGGTATTTTTTTTCTCTGGCACATTATAAGGAGAATTATTACTACTGGGGGGCATTATGATGGGCTTTATTACTACTGGGGGTCTATGGGGAACATGATTACTAGTATGGGCACTATGGGAGCATGTAAGAGGTATGGGGCACTGTATTTCCCTGGATGTAAGAAGTATGAGGCGCTGTATTACCCTGTATGTAGGGGTTAGTAGTACAGTACTGTCACGGTGGCGCCAAAGGCGCACTCGGTCTCCCATCAAACGCAGACCTGCTGCTTAGCTTTGGGAGCGAGGATCTGTGTTTGGCCTCGTTCCCAGGGCGGGAAGGCTGGGAGGCTCCCTGATCCTATTTCTGCCTTGAGCGCCGAGCTGATCACTCGGTGCTCGACATGTCTGTCTGTCGGTCATGTGACGCTGGCCACGTCACATGACCCTCAGACCCCTACTATAAATACAGGCAGTCTGCTGGCCACAGGTTGCCTGTTAATTCTAGGTTCCTGGCTATTTGTTGGACTACTGAATACTCACCTGATCCTGTTCCCTGACGATCCTTTGCCTGCTCCTCCTGTACTGCGCATCCCTCCTGGTATTGTGACCTCGGCTCCTACCTGACTACTCTTTGCGGACTCCTCTGGTACTTCTCTACTCTCCTGGTATTTGACCCCGGCTTCTCCTGACCATTCTTTGATTAACCCTTTGTACTGCATAGCTCTCTTGGTTCTGACCCGGTCCGTTCACGTTCCGTATTTTGTCTTGTCTGTTTTCCCTGCACATATCCTAAGTAAGGGACTGTCGTCCAGTTGTCCCTTGTCATCAGGACTCATGAGGCAAGTAGGCAGGGCCCGGGGTGAGGGTGGAGCGCAGTGTTCACTATCCTTCCCCCTGTGTGTGTGTGGACGTGAATGTTACAAGTACTATCTGCACATTGTAAAAAAAGAATGAATCTGCAAAATACTATACATTTGTGTCAGAAGTTGTGTTTTTTTTAATTTATAGAATAATGATACAGCCATTTTATTTGATACTTTTGTGCTGATTCTTTTTTTTCTCTATATTAAGTGACACAACAGTCACCAGAACAACAACAGCTAAACGTAGTAGTTCTGGTGTCTATAGCATGTCTCTGCAAGCTTTTTCATGTAAAAACTGCCTTTTCAGAAAAAAAGGCAGAATTTACATTACTGCCAAGGAACACCTCTAGGGGCCACTCATCATTATTAACCACCTCAGCCCCCCTAGGTGAAACACCCTTAATGACCAGGCCACTTTTTACACTTCTGCACTACACTACTTTCACCGTTTATGGCTCGGTCATGCAACTTAACACCCAAATGAATTTTTCTTCTCACTAATAGAGCTTTCATTTGGTGGTATTTCAGTGCTGCTGACATTTTTACTTTTTTTTATTTTTAATCGTAATTTAACGATTTTTTTGCAAACAAATGACATTTTTCACTTTCAGTTGTAAAATTTTGCAAAAAAAACGACATCCATATATTAATTTTTCGCTAAATTTATGTTCTACATGTCTTTGATTTAAAAAAAATGTTTGGGTAAAAAAAAAATGGTTTGGGTAAAAGTTATAGCGTTTACAAACTATGGTACAAAAATGTAAATTTCCGCTTTTTGAAGCAGCTCTGACTTTCTGAGCACCTGTCATGTTTTCTGAGGTTCTACAATGCCCAGACAGTACAAACACCCCACAAATGACCCCATTTCGGAAAGTAGACACCCCAAGGTATTCACTGATGGGATAGTGAGTTCATAGAACTTTTTATTTTTTGTCACAAGTTAGCGGAAAATGATTATTATTTTTTTTTTTTTCTTACAAAGTCTCATATTCCACTAACTTGTGACAAAAAATAAAAACTTCCATGAACTCACTATGCCCATCACAAAATACTTTGGGGTGTCTTCTTTCCAAAATGGGGTCACTTGTGGGGTAGTTATACTGCCCTGGCATTTTAGGGGCCCAAATGCGTGCAAAGTAGTTTGAAATCAAAATCTGTAAAAAATGACCGGTGAAATCCGAAAGGTGCTCTTTGGAATGTGTGCCCCTTTGCCCACCTAGGCTGCAAAAAAGTGTCACCCATGTGGTATCGCCGTACTCAGGAGAAGTTGGGGAATGTGTTTTGGGGTGTCATTTTACATATACCCATGCTGGGTGAGATAAATATCTTGGCAAAAGACAACTTTTCCCATTTGTTTTATACAAAGTTGGCATTTGACCAAGATATTTCTCTCACCCAGCATGGGTATATGTAAAATGACACCCCAAAACACATTGCCCAACTTCCCCTGAGTACGGCGATACCAGATGTGTGACACTTTTTTGCAGCCTGGGTGGGCAAAGGGGCCCACATTCCAAAGAGCACCTTTAGGATTTCACCGGCCATTTTTTACAGATTTTGATTTCAAACTACTTCGCACACATTAGGGCCCCTAAATTACCAGGGCAGTATAATTACCCCACAAGTGACCCCATTTTGGAAAGAAGACACCCCAAGGTATTCCATGAGGGGCATGGCGAGTTCCTAGAATTTTTTATTTTTTGTCACAAGTTAGTGGAATATGAGACTTTGTAAGAAAAAAAAAAGAAAAAAAAATCATCATTTTCCGCTAACTTGTGAAAAAAAAAAAATTCTAGGAACTCGCCATGCCCCTCACGGAATACATTGGGGTGTCTTATTTCCAAAATGGGGTCACTTGTGGGGTAGTTATACTGCCCTGGCATTCTAGGGGCCCTAATGTGTGGTAAGTAGTTTGAAATCAAAATGTGTAAAAAATGACCTGTGAAATCCTAAAGGTGCTCTTTGGAATGTGGACCCCTTTGCCCACCTAGGCTGCAGAAAAGTGTCACACATCTGGTATCGCCGTACTCAGGAGAAGTTGGGGAATGTGTTTTGGGGTGTCTTTTTACATAAACCCATGTGAGAGAAATATCTCGGCAAAAGATTTTTTTATACAAAGTTGGCATTTGACCAAGATATGTTCATAGAATATTTTTTTTTTTTAGCACAAGTTAGCAGAAATTGATATTTTTTTTTTGTATTTTCTCACAAAGTCTCCCTTTCCGCTAACTTGGGACAAAAATTTCAATCTTTCATGGACTCAATATGCCCCTCACGGAATATCTTGGGGTGTCTTCTTTCCGAAATGGGGTCACATGTGGGGTATTTATACTGCCCTGGCATTTTGGGGGCCCTAAAGCATGAGAAGAAGTCTGGAATATAAATGTCTAAAAAATCTTACGCATTTGGATTCCGTGAGGGGTATGGTGAGTTCATGTGAGATTTTATTTTTTGACACAAGTTAGTGGAATATGAGACTTTGTAAGAAAAAAAGAAAAAAAAACAATTTCCGCTAACTTGGGGCAAAAAAATGTCTGAATGGAGCCTTACAGGGGGGTGATCACCCATATAGACTCCCTGATCACCCCCCTGTCATTGATCACCCCCCTGTAAGGCTCCATTCAGACATCCCTGTGTGTTTTCCGGATCCTATCCATGTATCCGTGGATCCGTAAAAAACATACGGACGTCTGAATGGAGCCTTACAGGGGGTGATCAATGACAGGGGGGGGTGATCAATGACAGGGGGGGGTGATCAATGACAGGGGGGGGGTGATCAATGACAGGGGGGGGGTGATCAATGACAGGGGGGGGTGATCAATGACAGGGGGGGGTGATCAATGACAGGGGGGGTGATCAATGACAGGGGGGGGTGATCAATGACAGGGGGGGGTTATCAATGACAGGGGGATGATCAGGGAGTCTATATGGGTGATCACCCCCCTGTCACTGATCACCCCCCTGTAAGGCTCCATTCAGACGTCCGTATGTGTTTTGCGGATCCGATCCATGTATCCGTGGATCCGTAAAAATCATACGGACGTCTGAATGGAGCCTTACAGGGGTGTGATCAATGACAGGGGGGGTTATCAATAACAGGGGGGTGATCAATGACAGGGGGGTGATCAGGGAGTCTATATGGGGAGATCAGGGTTTCATAAGGGGTTAATAAGTGACAGGGGGGGTGTAGTGTAGTGGTGATTGGTGCTACTTTACACAGCTACCTGTGTCCTCTGGTGGTCGATCCAAACAAAAGGGACCACCAGAGGACCAGGTAGCAGGTATATTAGACGCTGTTATCAAAACAGCGTCTAATATACCTGTTAAGGTATATATCTCTGTCCACTCGCTTACCTTCCGATCCTGTGAACGCGCGCGCCTATGTGCGCGCGTTCACAGGAAATCTCGCGCCTCGCGAGATGACACGTATATGCGTGACTGTGCGCAGCGCTGCCGCCTCCGGAACACGATCCTGCGTTAGGCGGTCCGGAGGCGGCTAAAGTTTACTCCTCTACGAGGTGGATTTTTTTGTTTGTGTTGTGTTGGAGGGCGTGATTGCATGCTAGGGTGTGGGAAGGCAGGATCCAAGGGGCCCAAGTAAATTCTTGCCCAGGGTCCAATCAATATTAACCCCTTCAGACTGCCATACGTCTATGTACATGCTATTTGCACATGCCCCGTGCTAGCATGTGTATAAACGTCATGGAAGCTCTTTAATCCAAGCGCTGCAAAGTCTGTCCCTGCACTGCTGCTGTCACGGACAGCATACAGTGCAGCAATGCCGGCAAGGAACCAATCAGAGTGGTCCCTTGCCGGCAATCGATCCGATTGGTTAGTCTGTGCAGACTAACCAATCGGATCGCGGCAGTGTTAAAGTGCCTGTTCCAAGCTCTGATCTGCACTCTGCAGATGAGAGCCTGAAATCAGGTAGTGTGTGCCCTGTGCACCCTGCCTCCAACTCCCCTGTGAGCCCTGTCTCTTTGCCGGGCAGGCGCTCTCCCTGCCGGCATCTGTCCCTGCTGCATTTGATGGTGGCAGCTCCGTTCCTGAGCCGCCGCCATCAGCAGCGAGTGTCAGCTCTATGCTGACACTCTGCTTTAACCCCGTAGATGCCGTGGCAGCGGCATTCATGGGGTTAATAGAGGGAGGGGGCTCCCTCTCTCAACCTTCGGGACTGCTGCGCTGCAATGGCAGCGCCCGATGGTTGCCGTGGCAACGGGACGCATTGCAAAGGTGTCCGGTGTTGCCATCTACAGGATATCTGATAGTACTACAGGTCCTTCTCAAAAAATTAGCATATTGTGATAAAGTTCATTATTTTCTGTAATGTACTGATAAACATTAGACTTTCATATATTTTAGATTCATTACACAGCAACTGAAGTAGTTCAAGCCTTTTATTGTTTCAATATTGATGATTTTGGCATACAGCTCATGAAAACCCAAATTTCCTATCTAAAAAAATTAGCATATTTCATCCGACCAATAAAAGAAAAGTGTTTTTAATACAAAAAAAGTCAACCTTCAAATAATTATGTTCAGTTCTGCACTCAATACTTGGTCGGGAATCCTTTTGCAGAAATGACTGCTTCAATGCGGCGTGGCATGGAGGCAATCTGACTGTGGCACTGCTGAGGTGTTATGGAGACCCAGGATGCTTCGATAGCGGCCTTAAGCTCATCCAGAGTGTTGGGTCTTGCGTCTCTCAACTTTCTCTTCCCAATATCCCACAGATTCTCTATGGGGTTCAGGTCAGGAGAGTTGGCAGGCCAATTGATTACAGTAATACCATGGTCAGTAAACCATTTACCAGTGGTTTTGGCACTGTGAGCAGGTGCCAGGTCGTGCTGAAAACTGAAATCTTCATCTCCATAAAGCTTTTCAGCAGATGGAAGCATGAAGTGCTCCAAAATCTCCTGACAGCTAGCTGCATTGACCCTGCCCTTGATAAAACACAGTGGACCAACACCAGCAGCTGACATAGCACCCCAGACCATCACTGACTGTGGGTACTTGACACTGGACTTCAGGAATTTTGTCATTTCCCTCTCCCCAGTCTTCCTCCAGATTCTGGCACCTTGATTTCCGAATGACATGCAACAGTCCAGTGCTGCTTCTCTGTAGCCCAGGTCAGGCGCTTCTGCCGCTGTTTCTGGTTCAAAAGTGGCTTGACCTGGGGAATGCGGCACCTGTAGCCCATTTCCTGCACACGCCTGTACACGGTGGCTCTGGATGTTTCTACTCCAGACTCAGTCCACTGCTTCCGCAGGTCCCCCAAGGTCTGGAATCGGTCCTTCTCCACAATCTTCCTCAGGGTCCGGTCACCTCTTCTCGTTGTGCAGCATTTTCTGCCACACTTTTTCCTTCCCACAGACTTCCCACTGAGGTGCCTTGATACAGCACTCTGGGAACAGCCTATTCGTTCGGAAATTTCTTTCTGTGTCTTACCCTCTTGCTTGAGGGTGTCAATGATGGCCTTCTGGACAGCAGTCAGGTCGGCAGTCTTACCCATGATTGCGGTTTTGAGTAATGAACCAGGCTGGGAGTTTTTAAAAGCCTCAGGAATATTTTGCAGGTGTTTAGAGTTAATTAGTTGATTCATGATTAGGTTAATAGCTCGTTTAGAGAACCTTTTTGTGATATGCTAATTTTTTGAGATAGGAATTTTGGGTTTTCATGAGCTGTATGCCAAAATCATCAATATTAAAACAATAAAAGGCTTGAACTACTTCAGTTGGTGTGTAATGAATCTAAAATATATGAAAGTCTAATGTTTATCAGTACATTACAGAAAATAATTAATTTTATCACAATATGCTAATTTTTTTAGAAGGACCTGTATACTTTGCAATGCAAGAGCATTGCAAAGTATAGTACAGCCATCAGCCCCACTGGATCTTCAAGTGGGACTTGATAAAAAAAAAAATGAAAATAATAAAAGTAAAAATAAAAAAATTTAAATTAAAAATAAATAAATTGCCTTTTCCTATATATTTAAAAAAAATAGACATATTAGGTATCACTGTGTCCGTAACGACCGGATCTATAAATATATCACATGATCCACCCCGTCTGATAAACACCATAAAAAAATAAAAATAAACTGTGTCAAAAAAAGCTATTTTTGGCACCTTACATCACAAAAAGTGCAACACCGAGCGATCAAACAGGTGTATTTCAAACTATGGTACCAATAAAACCGTCACCTCATCACTCAAAAAATGAGACCCTACATAAGAAAATCGCTCAAAACATAAAAAAAACTATAGCTCTCAGAACATGTAGACACTAAGGCTAGGTCTACACGACGACATTTGTCGCGCAACAGATAGGTCACAACTACACTGCAACATTTGTAACGCAACATTTTGCTGCACCAATGTCGCGCAACAATTTTTATAATGGCAGTCTATGGTGTCGCGCTGCAATATGCAACATGCTGCGACGCAAATGTCGCAGAAAAATCCATCTCGAATGGATTTTCTGCGACTGTTGTGTCGCAGTCGCAGCATGTTGCAGTGCGACACCATAGACTGCCATTTTAAAAATTGTCGCGCGACATTAGTGCAACTAAACGTCTCGTGACAAATGTCGTTGTGTAGACCTAGCCTAAAACATCATTTTTTTTATTTTAAATATGCTATTGTGTTGAAGTGAAATAAATTTAAAAAGTGTACATATTAGGTATCGCCACATCCATAACAACATGCTCGATAAAAATATCACATGACCTAACCCCTCAAGTAAACACTGTAAAAAAAAAACTGTGCCAAAAAAGCCATTTTTGTCACCTTACATCACAAAAAGTGCAACACTGAGCGATCCAAAAGACGTATGTCAAACAAAATGGTACCAGACCGTCACCTCATCCCGCAAAAATTTATACCCCACTTAAGACAATCGCCCAAAAAATAAAAAAAGCTATGGCTCTCAGACTATGGAGACATTAAAACATCATTTTTTTTGTTTCAAAAAGGCTATTATTGTGTAGAACTCAAATAAATAAGAAAAAGTATACATATTCAGTATTGCCACATCCATAACGATCTCCTGTATAAAACTGTCACATGACCTAACCCCACAGATGAACGCTGTAAAAATTAATTAAAAACAACCAATTTTTTGGTCACCTTGCCACATAAAGTGTAATAATGAATGATCAAAAAATCCTATGTACCCAAAAATGGTACCAATAAAAACCTCAACTCTTTCTGCAAAAAACGAGCCTTTGCTCAAGACGATCGTCAGAAAAATTTAATAAAATGGCGTTCAGAAAATGGACAGTCAAAAACATAATTTATTTTTCAAAAATACTTAAATATGTAAAACTGAGACAAACAAAGAAAGAAAGTAGACATATTTGATATCAATGCATCCATAACAGCCTGTTCTATAAAAAATAGCGCATGATCTACCCTGTATGTCAGATGAATCTTGTGAAAAATAAAAAAAAAGGTGCCAAAACAGCTATTTTTTGGTTACCTTGCCTCACAAAAAATGTAACAGAGCAATTAAAAATCCTATGTACCGCAAAATAGTACCAATAAAACTGGCACCTTTATCCCTATTGTCCAAAATGGGGTCGCTTTTTGGGGGTTTCTACTGTAAGGTTGCATAAGGGGGCTTCAAATGGGACATAGCATCTAAAAACCAGTTCAGCAAAATCTGCCTTCCAAAAACCATATGGCGCTCTTTTCCTTCTGCGCCCTGCCGTGTGCCCTTACATCAGTTCACGACCACATGTGGGGCGTTTCTGTAAACTGCAGAATCAGGGTAATAAATATTGAGTTTTGTTTGGCTGTTAACCCTCAATGTGTTAAAGATAAAAATGTATTCAAATGGAAAATCTGCCAAAAAAGTGAAATTTAGAAATGTAATCTCCATTTTCCTTTAATTCTTGTGGAACACCTAAATGGTAAAAAAAAGTTTGTAAAATCAGTTTTGAGTAACTTGAGGGGTGTAGTTTCTACAATGGGGTCATTTATGGGGGGTTTCCACTATGTAAGCCTCACAAAGTGACTTCAGACCTGAACTGGTACTTAAAAAGTGGGTTTTGGAAATTTTCTTAAAATTTCTTCTAAGCCTTCTAAAAATATAAAATGACGACATTTATAAAATTATGCCAACATGAAGTACACATATAGGAAATGTTAAGTAATAAATATTTTATTAGGTATCATTTTCTGTTTTAAAAGCAGAGAAATTGAAATTTAGAAAATTGTGAATTTTTTTATATTTTGGTAAATTTTAGATTTTTTCATAAATAAAGATGAAATATATTGACTCAAATTTACCACTGTCATGAAGTACAAAGTGTCATCAGAAAACAGTCTCAGAATGTATTGGATAAGTAAAAGCGTTCCAAAGTTATTGTCAGATTTGTAAATTTTGACCTGGTCACTGTGGCATCAATGACCCTTGGTCATGAAAGGGTTAAAGATGGCCCTGGCCCCCACGGTTGGTGCCCGTGCATTGTGGACCGCAAATTGCAGTCTGCAGCATGGGCACGGAGCCCTTACGTTCAAGGGCATGAGCCTTAAGGCATTTGTTTTCTGTTGTCTGCCGTGTATTGACGCATGCCTGTTTACTGCATTCTGCCTCCCAGATGCCTGTCCTGACCTGTGCCTGCTTACCTTTGTGACCCTCTGGTACCAGCCCTGACCTCGGACCTGTATCGCATATTTGGAAGAACTCAGCCTGCCCTGATCCCAGCCTGTACTTCTTTAGTTTACTTCTTTCTTTGGTGCCATGTACTGATGTCTGATGTCTCTGGCCCCCATCAACCACATTTGAACTACTCCAGGAGGTAACTGCTTGGTGGCTCCCTGCAGGGAAATACAGATCCCTGTATAGGGGTTAAAGGGTTAATACCAGGGAGGCAACAGGATAACGATCTTAGGTTTAGCACCAAGTCAAGCAGGTTGGTTGAAACAGTGGTTCCACACCCACTGCTGTAACAATGTGAGCCCACCATAACTTTACTTTGTCCTGCATGTGGAAAGTTACATTTTAGAGTGTGACAAACCTTTTGTAATCCTGTACAACAGGGGTCAGCAACCTCTGGCACTACAGCTGTTGTTAAACCTTACCTACCAATCATTCTGGATCTGGTGGGACAGTCACGGATTTTAGCGGCTGTCCCATGGTCCTGGGATGGCTGAGGTATGTCCCAATTTCAATACAGTTGAATGCAATAGTGAAGCATGGAGCCATTACTTCCCAGCTTCCCCATTCACCAGCCTGTGCTACACACAGCAGCAGATGCAATGCAGTGATGTCACTGTGCCTGCTGAGCTGTGGAAGAGAGCTCATAGGCCAGAAATAATTCCTTGACCGGGGAATTGGCCTGTCAGCTCTACTGCTCAGCAAGTAGGTGTGATGCAGTAACATCGTGCCTACTGCTGGGGACAGCAGGATGTGCTCTGTTCATCAGGGAAATGGGGCTTGGTTAACATCATGTTTTATTTTATTTTATTTACTGCAGGACTACTGTATGGAGGAAATAAGGGGGTATCACTACTGCAATAGAAGCACTAAGGTATCATTCTACTGTCTGTGGGCACTAAGGGGGCATACCTACTGTGTGGAGGCAATAAGGTTGAATACTGTGGGGGACAATAAGGGGGCTTAACTGCTATGAAAGGAGACATTATGGGAGCAAAACTGCTATGTAGGGGCACTAAGGTGGCATGACTATTGTGGGTAGATAAGGGAGAATACCTACTGTGTGGGGGCAATACGGAGAAATAACTATTGTGCAGGACACCAAGGGGGCATAGCTGCTGTGAAGAGGACACTAAAGAGACATAACGTTGTGTTTTTTTTCCCTATAGAAAAAATGTCTGGAAAATAAGCAATTGCAACAAATTGCTGTGTTTAAAAAAAAAAAACACCAGAGACACAATGAAGAGATAAAATGAGAAAAACATTTCATATTTTCTATAGATTTTAAGATAACATCTGGAGAAGTCTATACCGATTATTGGTTGGTTTATTTTGGGTCAGAATTATACATCACATTTGTGGTGCAATTTTGCTGCAAAATGGTCCATCGTGAAGATCTGCCTCCTTTCCTATAAGTCCCACCTCCTGACTGAGCAAGTGAGAAAAAAAGTGTAGAAACCCTAGTTTTGCCAAATTCCGCCACTTTTTTAGACAGATTTTAGGCACAGAGCCACAGACACATTAGTAAATCTGGGCCTATATGTTAATGTCACGGCTGAGGATGGGGGAAACTCTCAGCCGTGCGGTGATGGAAGATCGTCGCTGCTTGACGAGGAGGATGGCCCCCACTGGCAGTTGGTAAGTAACCAGGAGGATGTCTCCAGCCAGCATGGCTGAAGCACCCTCTCTGACTACTGCCGACTACTGCCTACAACTGAGGCTATATAGGGCCAAGAGGCCACACCCAACAATCAGACACACCCCATAACTCACACACAGAAAGGGAGTTAACCCTTCCAAAACCACAGAAGGGAAAACACAACTTAAAGGGGAAGTGTCCAAACCCAGCACACACTGTGGCTGTGGCCGCCGGCAACGACCTGGGTGGCAACCATGTCCTGGGAGTCAGCCCGAAGGCCGGGACACTGCCACCACATGTACAACTCCAACCAAACGTTGCCACGGGCAACCACAGTGTAGGAAAGATGTCGGTGCACACCACACAAAACACTGAGTGTACACAGACATACCAAAGTGCATACAAACGCGCACACAACTCCAAGGGAACCGCACACATAGCTGTTGTCCGCGGCAACCGCACTTGAGGCTAACAACATTATGCCTCCAGCTGCGGTTGACACTACAACCCAAACCGCGGGCAACTGTATGCGGCTCCCAAGGAGTCACGGCCATAAACATGGTTGTGACAGTTAATCCACCTGAAAAAAGCAAAGCCAAGATGCCTTTACCCAACAAGAGGTATGGACTTGCTATGTTATGTGAAGAGGTCTAGATTAACCATCTCAAAGCTCTCAATACATTAGGGATTACAGACAAATGTTTTCTGAAACACCGGTCGTTCATGGTTTGCCTGTGAAGTTTGTTGGAAATACCCTTAATTAAAATGGACAAAATGACCTGGCAACAACTGAAAAAAAATACAGCACTGTAGATCAAACTTTCAACAGATATCCACTATCAGAAAGCATCAGCACATTTGTTCATGTCACAAAAAAGTGCTAGTCTTAATTGGCCTTTTCAGTCATACAAAGTCTCTAGCGTAGTGTATGGGCTCTTTACTCTCTTTGATAATTCATTTAGGTATCTGTCTTGGCATTAGCGGCGTAACTAGGGCTTTGCATGACTCTAGGATGTATTGTGAGGGAGGAGGCAGGATACAACTGAGGTTAGGTAGGTGAATAGTGATACATGGTACTGATGAAATCCAGAGTGTCCCCATTAATAGTATCCATGCAGGGCAAAGAGTGTCCCTGTTTTAGTGTCAGAAGTGTAGCCCCAAAAATTATATGAAGCCAAAAGTAACCCCACTGATAATTTCAGAAAAGTCCCCCCAACTAATGTTGATATGCAGAATGTCCCCAGTATGAGCTGCACCACGGTTGCCCTTTACGGTGCTGCTTTCTGCCAGGTTATTGGACTATGTAAGCATAAGCATGTAGCTGCTCACTCACTGTGTTGTTTTTTTAAGGGACCTTGTGATTTCTGCAGGTAGGAAGTCTCAAGATCTGTATCTGACAATCTATCTTTGTGGCTTCAATCAGTTGTGGCCAGGTCTTATAGTCCAGGGAACCCACATGTTCTCAGAGATTTTAAAATTGATGGCCTATCTGACTCCCGGCACCCCCCAACCATCAGCTGTTTCAGGAAGCCTTTTCAGAGCTTACCAAGCACAAGACCATTCATGACTGAGCTGTGATAAATTAACATGACTTCATATGCCCTAGGAAGATGCTTAAGCTTTCACCAGAGTGCCGCATCCTTTTCATTCCATCGACCACCGGAGATCTAATATTGATTACTTATCCTGAGGATAGGCCATCAATATCAAAATCTTGGAGAACTCCTTTAATTAATTTTGGGTCTGACTTGGGGGGTCTTGTCTGGCATCTGATCTATTAAGGGGTTTGGTTCAGGGTCTGAATTAATTGAGTTAGATTACGACCACATGTACAGTTTTTTTTTTATGCTGGTTTGGAAGCCAAAATCAAGAGTGAATCATGAATTGAAAGAAAGTATAAAGGACAGATATGACTTTTTATAATTTACTCCTGAGATTTGCTTCCCAAATTGCATCCATAAACTTAAACATGAGGCCATACAACATTTTCTACTTATGTGGAAGATAGTGTGTGTATATGTGTGTGATACTATTGTTCAAGCATGCTTTGATCATTTACCAATTCACTCTTGAAGCTTTTGCAGAAATCATATTTTATTTTTTTACTGTGAATCACATACAGCTGGTAAAATCTTGGGGTGCTGGGGGTGCAACGACCGGGAAGCAGGGGCAAACGTTAGTGTGGTGGCCTGATGGAGCTAGTAGTTGGTACTACCCTGGGCTGGTGTTCTGTCAGAAAACCTTAAATCGTCAGATTCCCTTACCCCACGTGACTTCCGGGGTTGTGCGCCTCTGCGCAAGCGCAGTACCATGGCACGGCACCTCCGTGCAAGCGCAGTACCAGGGCTTGGGTAAGATAAAATTACAGTGAGCGTTTGACTCATGGACGTGCGCACGGACACAGCATGTGCACCCAACAATGCGAGCGCTCTCAGGGGTAAGGAGATCTGACGGTCTTTTGTCTTGTTAAATCTTCTTACCCTCACACTGCGCACGTGCGGATTGAAGCCAGCCAGCAATTAATCTGAAAGCACACTGTCTAGTGATGGTAAGGAGATTTTACAATCCGCGCGTGTGCAGTGTGAGGGTAAGGAGATTTAACAAGACAAAAGACCTTTAGATCTCCTTACCCCTGAGAGCGCACGCGCGGTGTCCGTGCCCACGTCCATGAGTCAACGCTCACTGTAACTTTAACTTACCCATGCCCTGGTACTGCGCTTGCGCAGAGGCTCTGTGCCGTGGTACTAAGCTTGTGCGGAGGCGCACACCCCCAGAAGTCACGTGGGGTAAGGGAATCTGACGATTTAAGGTTTTCTGACCGAACACCAGTGTGGTGTGGGAAGGAAGGCATTGTATTCCTTCAGGGCACACTCTGGTGTTTTGGGATCTCCTGCCTGATTGTAGTGGAGGTGCCCTTGGTGGTATAGGGATTAAGGTGCAGGGAAGGCAGGGTCCCTGGTGTCATGACTCCAGAACCCTTAGGTGAAAATTAGGTGGTAAAATAAAGAGGAGTCTGTTTGAGTAAAGAAATGGAACATTTACTGAGAATCACTTGCCTTGAGGTAGATGTTAGATGTACAGATTATTGCAATGCAAAGCAGTAGTTGTAATCCATTCCAAGGACATCACAAGTTAGTTGTATCTGTAATCCTAATAAGAGGCTCTTGGTGAGGTATTGACTCTGGTCACACTCAGGCAGGGGCGTAGCGTGGGGGGGGCCAGGGGGGCCGTTGCCCCGGGCGCCAAATTGTAGGGGGCGCCAGGCAGAAGGCAGTAAAATGAGGGTGATGGAAGCCTATGGCTCCCATCCCCTCCGTTCCGCCTGGCATGAAGCTTTAAAACGCAGTAGAGCGGCGCAGGAGTCCAGGAGATCGTGATTATATGACCGTGACCTCCTGCGCCGGGTCTCGCGAGATGACGCGATGACGCGGCGCAGGAGGCCACGGTGATGTGTTCCTGACTGCCTGCGCCGGGACGCCCAAGCAAAGACTGCAAGAGGTGATGAAGAGAGGTGAGTACTTTTTATTTTTTTTATGTAAGTACTGGGGGCCATACTGGGGGCACTATGGAGGTGGCCAGTATATTTAAAGAATGGGTACCGTTTTATATTATACAGAGGGGCCATGATACATTATACAGAAGGCCATTATATATTATAGTTATACAGAGGGGGCCATAATAAATAATAATTATACAAAGGAGCCATTATATATTATACAGAGGGGCCATTATAATAATACAGAGGGGCCATTATATATTATAATAATACAGAGGGGCCATTATATATTAGAATTATACAGAGGGGCCATTATAATAATACAGAGGGGCCATTATATATTATAATAATACAGAGGGGCCATTATATATTAGAATTATACAAGGGGGCCATAATATATAATAATTATACAGAGGGCCCATTATTAATAGCCTCTCTGTATAACTATAATATATAATGGCCCCTCTGTAATATTAGGATATATAATGGCCCCTCTGTATTATTATAATATATAATGGCCCCTCTGTATAATATATAATGGCTCCTTTGTATAATTATTATTTATTATGGCCCCCTCTGTATAACTATAATATATAATGGCCTCTCTGTATATTATATATAGTGACCCCTCTGTAATATTAGGATATATAATGGCCCCCTCTGTATTAATATTATATATATATAATGCCCCTCTGTATAATTATTATATATAATGACCTCTCTGTAATATTAGGATATATAATGGACCCTCTGGATAATTATTATATATAATGGCCCCCTTTGTATTATTAGGATATATAATGGCCCATTATATATCCTAATATTACAGAGGGGTCATTATACAGAGTGGGGCATTATATATAATAATAATAACTAATATTAATAAAACTCTGCAGAGATGTGACGTGGCTGAAAGAAGGTGTCATGGCGGTCTTATCTCTGAATGAAGATGCTGAGGAAAGTCTACATCACAGGAGACGTCACTGGATGGATGAGGTATGTGGTGCTGTATTATACTGTATATTTTGTAGTGATGTATGCAATGTCCAAACACATATTTGTTATACGGTAGGGTTGGGGGGGGGGGGGGGGTGGATTGAGAATTTGCCGCATCCCTGCTGCATCCTGGCCCCAGACTTCAGGTCACACTGTGCGTGTTCTGAATTCTGGGGCCTTATACCCATCTACTACATCATCTGTACTTAGAGCGTTGTCACCATGTTATCTGTGGTGTTACATAGGACTGCTACATTAGCTGTAAAAGGGGCGTGTCCACAGGTTGGGAGGGGGGGGGCGCAATACATGGCTCGCCCCGGGTGCTGGCAACCCACGCTACGCCACTGCACTCAGGCTACTGTAACTATGGGTTGACTGTCTATATTCCAGATGTGGAGTATACATCAATAAACTTCTGTTTCACATGGCCGGTACATATATCTTGCCTTACTGGCTTACTCAAATTTCCAATAATACGTCCACACTGTCCATAGAGGAATGCGGGTCTGCTTACAGCTTGTATATCACTGTAGACTGTGAACAGGCACCGTAGGCTAACTCCTGTCTCACATTGGGTGCTAATAAAGTCTATAGGCTGAGGTAATACTTTTGTCTCCACTAGTCTGTCCTTTTACTCCTCAACACTCTGTTATTCCCCTATTGAGGCCTACCCTTGGTCTACGCACAACTCAGAGGGGTAGCTACTTGTCAATTTATTTTGCTTCTGAAGGTTTTGGCGAGTCCAGCCTTAGCTTTGGTTAGCCGACTCCTTCGTCTGACTCTGCGGTCTGGCTGAGGCGTCTGACTTTTTTGTCTGACTTAGGATTGATTTCCCTTTACTTCCTGTAACCTTTTCTATATGTAAACCTTTAGTACCAGCACCACCTAGAGGTGACTGGGGGTGTCTACATGCAAGGTGTAAAACAGCCTGTTAGAAGGAGTTACAGCAATATGCATACATCTTGTAAAATAAAATTCTGCAAATACCCATATATATACACAGGGGCCCACTACTGTTACAGAGTGGGACACTGCAGGGGGAGGGGGGGGGGGCATTCAAAAGTTTGAAATGGTGCCCAGCACTTTCTACTTACTGTATGTCCCCGCATAGCATTGTATGAGCGCATGCGCACACACAATCATAACCTTGTTCAGCAGTATCTCCCAAAGCTGAGAGATCAGTAAAAGATAAACCTGTGACTTGACTGTCAAACAGTGCTGCAACATTGTCCCAATCTTTTATGTATGTATATACAATGTATGTACAGTGTATGTATTCATAAACACTGTGAATGAGGTTTTGACCAGTGTATGTGAATCTCATAATCATCTCTAATGGTGGTGTAATGTGAGATGATGTATAATTACAGGTTGCTGCATTGCACATAGTAACTATTAAGTGTTTAAACACCATTGACCACCTACATCAAATCCCGAGAAATTACTGTCATTCATCGGCAAAGACGCTGTTCCAGTTCTCAGTGCCAATGAGAGGTACAAATGAGAGGTAGTAGGTGAAAAGCAGTGGTTCATAGTAATCACTAGCAGCCAATAGACAATATCCTTTGATTGCAATTAATCCAGGAATTCTTAGTGCTGATCATACAAAGCATATACAAAATATATCCAAGGATTATGCAAATAATTCAAAATGATAGAAAAGAAACTTAAAGGGAACCTGTCACCAAATAATCGCTTATTAAGCTATTAATAGTACCTTATAGTGCTGCATAGTAGTGTCCTAATGCACTTTTTCTTCGTTTAGCCGCATTTAGCCTCCTTGAGAAATCGATGTTTTATTCAGCCGCTGCCCCGTGCGTCAAGTCAGGTTTGAAGTCAAGGGGGCAGCGGCCTAGGCGTCTCCAATCCTGCTCCTCCCGCCGCCTTTATTGACACGTCGGTTCTCCGTGCCGGGACCGCACTTCCAGCCCGCATGCGCAGTAAAGGGCTGCTGTAGCGCGATCCTGGCTCCTTTCAGTTTCGCTACTGCGCATGCGCCAGCCAGCCTTACATACTAACGCAGTTACAGAAGATGCCGGGCTCATGCGCAGTAGTGAAACTGAAGCCGGCTGAGTGTACGAGCCGGAGCCGGGATAGCGCTACAGCAGCCCTTTACTGCGCATGCGGGCTGGGAGCGCTGTCCCGGCACTGACATCCGGCATGTCAATAAAGGCGGCGGGAGGCGGGGAGAGCAGGATTGGAGACGCCTAGGCCGCTGCGCCCTTGACTTTAAACCTGACTTGAAGCACGGGGCAGCGGCTGAATAAAACATTGATTTCTCAAGGAGGCTAAATGCGGCTAAACGAAGAAAAAGTGCATTAGGACACTACTATGTAGCACTATAAGGTACTATTAACAGCTTAATAAGCGATTTTTTTTTTTTTTTTTTTTTTTTTTTTTTTTTGGTGACAGGTTCCCTTTAAAAATAAAACAAGTTAGAGATGAACAAACTTCTTGAAACTCATTTCATTTAATCGCCAATTCGTTACATTTTTGGGAAAAAATTAGATTTATGTCCAAATCGACTGTACACAAATCAAATATGCTCCATTTGGCCTAAAAATTGGTACGGTATATAAAACTCTGAGATCTCCTATTATTCAGATTTTTATATCTTTTCTCATTTTCAATATCTTTTTTTATATATATTTATAGATTTTAGCTCTTTCTCCCTTGCCCCCTTAAGATCTTGAATGCAATGACGGCAATAGAAAATAATGTCAATGTGACACTGACATATTTAGAATAGGTAAATGCATGGTTGACGATGTTAACAAACTGCATGTTTAAAAACACACTGTGCAATCACAATTTTAATATTATTTACTATTATTATTTATTAATATTAAAAATCTTCCAAAAATTGTCCCTTATTAGGGGGCTTTGGGAACAAGGATCTAAAAATTATACCTTAATGGGGGCCGATCTCTACCCCTGTTTATACACACACAAAAATTAATGTCATGAGAAACAGTGGCTTGTTCAGCACAAACTTCCAAAAATGTTGTGTTAACTGAGGCAGAATGCTTGTCCGTATTTATACTCACACAAGTGTTAAAGGGGTGCTCCGGGCTTTTAATACTGATGACCTATCCTCAAGATAGGTCATCAATATCAGATACTGTAGGTGGGGGTCTGACATCCAGCACCCCCGCCGATCAGCTGTGTAGGGATGCGGTGCGCAGTGTGCAAGCGTCATATACTTTCTCTCTTCCTGCTCCCTGCTGCTTAGCCATAGACATGGGTATAAGAGAGAGAGAGAGAGAGAAAGTGTGAGGGTCAGACGGATCTATTGGAAGGGATTCCACTAGATCTGAAAGACTGGAGGCGCCTCGGGTTTGTAGGAGTGGGGTGAAAAGAAGGTAGGGTACTAGATACTAGAGGCTGCTCCGGGTTTAGTCAGGTCAACAAGAGTGTCTGCCTGTAAAGGATATGGTAGTAAGCCAAAATAGGGGGACTGGTGGGTGGAGATACCCTCCCGGTTTCACCTATTTTTGAATAAACCCTCTTGGGCGCCAGTAGTGGTTGATCGAAGAAGGTGGGTTAGTGGTGAGCAACTTAGGTGTGTAATAGGTTTTGTATAAGCATTTCATTTGTAAAAAAGTGAAAGTGTATAGAGATATCAATGTGTAGGATAAAAAATGTATATATGTTCACATGTATATAAAAATCTACATAAAAGATCAAAAAATTGTCTATAAATTCTGCAAAAAGGATTAAAAGATTGTACACATAGGTAGGATCACTGCATGCCGTCTTGAGTGCCTAAGAGACCGTGTTCTGCAGTATCGTACACAATATAGTTTGGTACAGATAGGTAAATCGATAGGTAAAAAATCTGTTTAAATGAATACTATTACACATATTAAAATAATGTGGTATCGTGGGTTCATTTACTCACTTCAAGAGGGGGGCGGTTTATCAGGATAAGCATAATACACCTGTAAACCGAGTACCCCCCCAGCCTGGATCGGTTCTAGAGTATTAACGGATGAAGGCAGCCAATCACACGGGTGCTTCTCTTCAAAGGTCTTTATTGTACATATAAATCCGGCTCAACGCATTCGGGACAGGCACGTCCCTTCATCAGGAGCAATAGTGTACCTGTGTATGATCACAGGTATTTATACTCTAAGTGTCCTATTGATTTGTTTCTTAAAATGGCCACTAATTGGCAAAAGGGCACCAAAAAACGGAAAAAAGCCGCCAAAGTTGCGTTGGGGGACCGCCCATGTGTGGTAGAGGGCGTCTTTAGCTGATCTGTGCGGTCGGGCGGAAGTGGGAGTGTCCGGCTGCGCTTTTTCGCATTACCGGAAGTTGGGGCGTTCCAAGCTGGAACGCATAGTAGCGTCCGGTCTAGTGCTTTGTTTCCTTGATTTCTTTTTATGTGCGGTGCGCGTGTCCGGAAGTTCAGCTTTGCGTTCCAGGCTGGAACGCATGTGTCACGGAATGTGTACAGGTAACAAGGCAAAGCAACATGTATAAACGACTCGCTGGATCCAAAAACTAAGGAACCAAGGGAGACCCCTGCAGAAGACCTGGCACTTTCCCTGGCTGCTCAGCCTATGCAAAGATCCTAATGGTGGAGGTTTGCATATCCACGAACCTTGACTATAAAGCCCTGAGCACCCTACTATAGTGAGGGGACACGACCACCGGCTCCCTACACAAGACACGGAGGGAGTCAGGGTCACCTGGGATCCAGCAAACAGATATTAACATATAAAAGTACACTTAGCTTTGAAGCAAACAGGAGGACAGATCAGCGTGCACACACACTCCAGGAAGTAATATAAGCCGCCCAGAAAAGCATTCTGGGGAGGCATTTAAAGGGAAGCAATTAAGACATGACAGCTGAGAGAGGCTGACGAGAGGAGGAGCTGAATACCACAACACAGAAACTCAAGGGGGAGGTTCTGAAAAGCCTCTGTCAGAGCTTCTCAGCTGTCTGGTTGTGACAGTACCCCTCCCTCTACGAGTGGACTCCGGACACTCAGAACCCACCTTCTCAGGATGGGACCTATGGAATGCCCTGATGAGACGAGAGGCCTTAATGTCCGTCACTGGGACCCACATCCTCTCCTCAGGACCATACCCCTCCCACTGAACAAGGTACTGAAGAGAACTGCGGACAAGACGAGAATCCACAATCCTAGAGACCTGAAATTCAAGATTCCCATCAACCATAATCGGAGGAGGAGGCAAAGGCGAGGGTACAATGGGTTGAACATAAGGTTTCAATAAGGACTTATGAAAAACATTATGGATCTTCCAAGTCTGAGGAAGATCAAGACGGTATGCAACAGGATTGATGACAGACAGGATTTTGTAAGGCCCAATAAACCTAGGACCCAACTTCCAGGAGGGAACCTTTAATTTGATATTCTTGGTAGACAACCACACCAGATCACCAACATTCAGGTCCGGACCAAGCACACGTCTCTTATCAGCCACACGCTTATATCTCTCACTCATGCTCTTTAGATTATCTTGAATCTTTTGCCAAATAGATGACAAAGACGAGGAGAATCTGTCCTCATCAGGTAAACCAGAAGACCCCTCTCCCGAGAGTCCCAAACTGTGGATGAAACCCATATGCACCAAAAAATGGTGACTTATCAGAGGACTCCTGACGACGGTTATTTAAAGCAAACTCAGCAAGGGACAAAAAAGAATACCAATCCTCTTGATTCTCCGCCACAAAACAACGCAGATATGTCTCCAGATTCTGATTGACGCGCTCTGTCTGGCCATTCGACTGCGGGTGGAAAGCAGAAGAGAATGACAACCGAACCCCCAAGCGAGAACAGAAAGCCTTCCAGAATCTGGAAACAAACTGCGTGCCCCTATCAGAGACTATGTCTGAAGGAATACCGTGCAACTTGACAATGTGATCAACAAATGCCTGCGCCAGCGTCTTAGCATTGGGCAAACCAGGAAAAGGGATGAAATGCACCATTTTGCTAAAACGGTCCACCACCACCAGAATCACAGTCTTCCCCGAGGAACGAGGCAGGTCCGTGATAAAGTCCATGGACAGATGTGTCCAAGGACGGGAAGGAATGGGTAAGGGAAGGAGAGGACCTGATGGCCAGTGAATGAGGGACCTTGGCACGAGCGCAAGTCTCGCAGGCTGCCACAAAACCCTCAACCGACTTACGAAGCGCAGGCCACCAGAATCTCCGAGCGATGAGATCCAGTGTGGCTCTTACCCCCGGGTGCCCAGCAAGGACCGTATCGTGGTGTTCTTTAAAAATCTTGTGTCTTAAAGCGAGAGGCACAAACAACCTCCCAGGAGGACAAAGATCAGGAGCCTCTGACTGGGCTGCCTGCACCTCTGCCTCCAATTCAGGAAAAAGAGCAGAGACCACCACACCTTCAGCCAAAATGGGACCCGGGTCTTCAAAATTCCCGCCTCCCGGAAAACAACGTGACAGGGCATCTGCCTTCACATTCTTAACTCCAGGGCGGAACGTGACAACAAAATTAAACCTAGAAAAGAACAACGACCATCTGGCCTGTCTCGGGTTCAGACGCTTGGCTGACTCCAAGTAGGCCAGATTTTTATGGTCAGTAAATACGGTAATAGGGTGTCTGGCTCCCTCTAGCCAATGGCGCCATTCCTCAAAAGCCAACTTGATGGCCAACAATTCCCTATCTCCCACATCGTAATTTCTCTCCGCGGAGGAGAGTTTTCTTGAGAAAAAGGCACACGGTCGCCAATTGGCAGGAGAGGAACCCTGAGACAAGACCGCCCCCACACCCACCTCAGAAGCATCAACCTCAACTATGAAGGGTAATGAAACATCAGGTTGCACCAAGATGGGAGCGGAAGCAAAACTCTCCTTGATATCAGAAAAGGCCTTACGCGCCTCTACTGACCAAGAAGAAAAATCTACCCCCTTTCTGGTCATATCAGTGAGTGGTTTAACAATAGAAGAATAATTCAAAATGAACTTCCTGTAATAATTGGCAAAGCCCAAAAAACGCATCAGCGCCTTTTGATTCTCAGGAAGCTCCCACTCAAGCACAGCGCGGACCTTCTCGGGGTCCATGCGAAAACCAGAAGCGGAGAGAAGAAACCCCAGAAATTGAATTTCTGGAACCGCAAACACACATTTTTCCAGTTTCGCATATAATTTATTCTCCCGCAGGATGAGCAAGACCTGACGTAAATGTTCCTTATGAGTTTTGAAATCGGGAGAAAAAATCAAAATGTCATCCAAATACACCAATACAAATTTTCCCATCAAATGATAAAAAATGCTGTTCACGAAATGCTGAAAGACGGCTGGGGCATTCATCAAACCAAAAGGCATAACCAAATTCTCAAAATGGCCCTCAGGGGTATTGAAGGCCGTCTTCCATTCGTCCCCTTCTCTGACCCTGACCAGGTTGTATGCCCCTCTTAAATCTAATTTGGAAAAGACTTTAGCCCCAACAACCTGGTTAAACAGGTCCGGGATCAGAGGAAGCGGATAAGGGTCACGAATTGTGATATTGTTCAGCTCCCTGAAATCCAGACAAGGTCTTAAAGAACCATCTTTTTTCTTAACAAAGAAAAAACCAGCGGCAACAGGTGACTTTGAGGGTCGTATGTGTCCCTTTCTCAGACTCTCAGAGATATAAGCACGCATAGCGATCCTCTCAGGTTGGGAAAGATTGTATAAACGAGATTTAGGCAGCTTGGCGTCTGGGATGAGATTAATAGGGCAATCGTACTCCCTGTGCGGGGGCAAATCCTGAACTCCACTCTCAGAGAAGACATCCGAAAATTCAGAGAGAAAAGATGGTACAGTCTTAGTAGCAACCTCAGAAACAGATGTCATGAGGCAATTCTCTCTGCAAAAGTCACTCCAACCATTTATTTGCCTCGCTTGCCAATCAATGGTGGGGTTATGCTTAGTGAGCCAGGGTAGCCCCAACACTAGAGGAGTCGGCAAACCGCTAAGAACGAAACATGACACATCCTCAACATGAGCATCACTCACAATTAAACGGATATTGTGAACTATGCCCTTTAATGACTTCTGAGAAAGTGGAGCGGAATCGATAGAAAACACAGGAATATCCTTTCTCAAAGCGCACACCTGGAAACCATGAGTTATCGCAAAGTGATTATCAATGAGATTGACAGCTGCTCCACTATCCACAAAAATCTCACAAAAAATGTTCTTGCTCTCTAGCGCCACCCTAGCCGGCAGGACAAAACGGGAACTACAAGCAAACGGAAAATCTTCAATTTCCGCCTCAATCCTGCCAATAGTAACAGACGGAACATTTTTCAAAGATTTTTTCCTCTTTGTTTCTTTATTATACCCAGAGAACTGCCTGAATCTCCTAGAGGGACAAATATTTGCCAAATGATTAATACCTCCACAACAAAAACAAACCCTCCCATGCGGGCTGAATCTTCTATTGTCAGAAGCAATCAACCCCAGCTGCATGGGCTCCTGCTCAGAAGGGGCTGACAGCGACTGAGACCCCTGCGCAGAGAATGGGACCGCTGCACAGTCCTGGGACCGAGTATGACAGGAAGGAGAGATCTCTCCTCTCTCTCTAAGACGCCTGTCAATACGAACGGCCTGAGACATAGCAGAGTCCAAAGAAATAGGCCTTTCATGAAAGGCAAATGCATCTTTCAATCCCTCTGAAAGACCATGGCAAAATTGACTTCGGAGTGCAGCATCATTCCAACCAGTATCAGCTGCCCAACTCCGAAATTCTGAGCAGTATATTTCTGCGGATTGTTTACCCTGGCATAGGAGACGTAGTCTAGACTCCGCCAGAGCAATACGATCCGGATCATCATATATCTGACCCAGGGCTAAAAAGAATTCATCCACTGAACGGAGGGGCCGTGCCCCCTCCGGCAGCGAAAAGGCCCAGGACTGAGCGTTACCCCTGAGCAGCGATATAATGATCCCCACCCTCCGTTCCTCATCACCAGAAGAATGGGGAAGAAGGCGAAAATGGAGTTTGCAAGCCTCTCTAAAACGCACAAAATTCTCACTACCCCCGGAGAACGTATCCGGGAGCGAGATCTTAGGCTCAGAACAAGCTCCATGAACGCAAGCTGAACCGGTCACTTGAAGCTGAGACAAAGTCTTACGGAGGTCAGCTACCTCCAATGAAAGACCCTGGAAGCGTTCAGCCAAAAGTGAAACCGGATCCATGCTTAAGACGGTTTTGGCGGCTTATAATGTCACGGAATGTGTACAGGTAACAAGGCAAAGCAACATGTATAAACGACTCGCTGGATCCAAAAACTAAGGAACCAAGGGAGACCCCTGCAGAAGACCTGGCACTTTCCCTGGCTGCTCAGCCTATGCAAAGATCCTAATGGTGGAGGTTTGCATATCCATGAACCTTGACTATAAAGCCCTGAGCACCCTACTATAGTGAGGGGACACGACCACCGGCTCCCTACACAAGACACGGAGGGAGTCAGGGTCACCTGGGATCCAGCAAACAGATATTAACATATAAAAGTACACTTAGCTTTGAAGCAAACAGGAGGACAGATCAGCGTGCACACACACTCCAGGAAGTAATATAAGCCGCCTAGAAAAGCATTCTGGGGAGGCATTTAAAGGGAAGCAATTAAGACATGACAGCTGAGAGAGGCTGACGAGAGGAGGAGCTGAATACCACAACACAGAAACTCAAGGGGGAGGTTCTGAAAAGCCTCTGTCAGAGCTTCTCAGCTGTCTGGTTGTGACAGCATGTGGGACTTCCGGTTTTCGCAATCTTTGCTCTCACTGCTTTTTATGTGAATTTTTATGTTGTTTATGATGTCAAATCGAGCTTCATGATATTGTGTATGGTGGGGTAGATTAATCTCTGGGGTCCATGGACTGGGCATTTGGGTATAATAAGAAGGATTGAAAGATCTTCTATGGTGGCATGGATATAATATGCCATATATTGGGGTCCCTTAAAATCTATCTTACTTTATTCAAATATCGTGTGGGGATAAGGGTAAAGACATGTGGGGCTAATAGTTGGCGAGTATTAGTGGGAACAAAAAACACTTTCACTTTTTTACTAATGAAATGCTTATACAAAACCTATTACACACCTAAGGCTACTTTCACACTAGCGTTCGATCGGATCCGTTCTGAACGGATCCGATCATAATAATGCAGACGGAGGCTCCGTTCAGAACGGATCCGTCTGCATTATTTTTAGCATATAACAGCTAAGTGTGAAAATAGCCTCGTACGGATCCGTCCAGACTTTCAATGTAAAGTCAATGGGGGACGGATCCGCCTGAAGATTGAGCCATATTGTGGCATCTTCAAACGGATCCGTCCCCATTGACTTACATTGAAAGTCTGGACGGATCCGCACGGATCCGCACGCCTCCGCACGGCCAGGCGGACACCCGAACGCTGCAAGCAGCGTTCAGCTGTCCGCCTGTCCGTGCGGAGGCGAGCGGAGCGGAGGCTGAACGCCACCAGACTGATGCAGTCTGAGCGGATCCGCTCCATTCAGACTGCATCAGGGCTGGACGGCTGCGTTCGTGTCCGCTCGTGAGCTCCTTCAAACGGAGCTCACGAGCGGACCGACGAACGCTAGTGTGAAAGTAGCCTAAGTTGCTCAACACTAACACACCTTCTTCGATCAACCACTACTGGCGCCCAAGAGGGTTTATTCAAAAATAGGTGAAACCGGGAGGGTATCTCCACCCACCAGTCCCCCTATTTTGGCTTACTACCATAGCCATAGACATAGCAGCTCCGATCAGGAAGAGAGACTGCATGTGCACACTGCGTGCGCCTTCTCTTCGTACAGCAAAAGCCATAAAGTACAGAACATGATGGTAGGCAGGCAAATAGCGGCATGGGGCCGGTAAGTAGTCACTACCATCAGCAATGGCAGATTAATTTTTTTGGCCCCAGTGAAAATCCTCATGGATTCATGCCTCATTTATTTAGACAAAAGTGATATATTGTAGACTGGCGGAGGACAAATTTGTCCGTTTGTGTGTGACGACTCCACCTTCTGCGCTGGGGGTTGGAAGGAAGAGCAGAAGGAATGCTGTGACTTCTGGTTCCTAGGCATGATGCAAACTCAGAGGCTACAGATTCCACATCATCCTGCTGTGACTGAGAGGAGGAGTGAGCCATCCAGTCCACAATCGAACAATGTCTATTCACTGTAATTAAACCAGACTATAATTCTAATTCTATTCTAGACAGAGACACATACAGTACAGACCAAAAGTTTGGACACACCTTCTCATTCAAAGAGTTTTCTTTATTTTCATGACTATGAAAATTGTAGATTCACACTGAAGGCATCAAAACTATGAATTAACACATGTGGAATTATATACATAACAAAAAAGTGGAAAACAACTGAAAATATGTCATATTCTAGGTTCTTCAAAGTAGCCACCTTTTGCTTTGATTACTGCTTTGCACACTCTTGGCATTCTCTTGATGAGCTTCAAGAGGTTGTCACCTGAAATGGTTTTCACTTCACAGGTGTGCCCTGTCAGGTTTAATAAGTGGGATTTCTTGGCTTATAAATGGGGACGGGACCATCAGTTGCGTTGAGGAGAAGTCAGGTGGATACACAGCTGATAGTCTTACTGAATAGACTGTTAAAATTTGTATTATGGCAAGAAAAAAGCAGCTAGGTAAAGAAAAACGAGTGGCCATCATTAATTTAAGAAATGAAGGTCAGTCAGTCCGAAAAATTGGGAAAACTTTGAAAGTGAGGGCTATTTGACCATGAAGGAGAGTGATGGGGTGCTGCACCAGATGACCTGGCCTCCACAGTCACCGGACCTGAACCCAATCTGGACCGCAGAGTGAAGGCAAAAGGGCCAACAAGTGCTAAGCATCTCTGGGAACTCCTTCAAGACCATTTCAAGGTTGGAAGACTATTTCAGGTGACTACCTCTTGAAGCTCATCAAGAGAATGCCAAGAGTGTGCAAAGCAGTAATAAAAGCAAAAGGTGGCTACTTTTGAAGAACCTAGAATATGACATATTTTCAGCAGTTTCACACTTTTTTGTTATGTATATAATTCCACATGTGTTAATTCATAGTTTTGATGCCTTCATAGTCATGAAAATAAAGAAAACTCATTGAATGAGAAGGTGTGTCCAAACTTTTGGTCTGTACTGTATATAAATGAAGCGATGAGAATCCTTTCTGATACTGAGTGCTATACATTCTTGCCCTCTGATCCCTTTAATACTATTTTAGATATGTATAATCAGCTCATAAGTGGAGCCATTTCAGGTGGTATTTTGGATAAAAATTTGAAAAAAATGTTTTGTATAAGAATCCGCAAGAAACAATTTTCATCTATATGGGTGCCCTATAAAATCGGGCCTTAATTTTTCGACCTCTCATTATTTTTTTATACAGGAAGATGTTGTCCACCTTCCTTCTTATCTGAATGATTCTTCCCAATGTATATGTGAACTTCTCTTTAACCTCCAGTTTCTCTTTTCTCACCATTGATGTCAATCCACTTTATTCAAATATTGACTATACACGTAGTGTAGCAGCCTTAGATACTTTTTAGAGAAAGATCCCATGCTGTCTTCGCGTTTCTTATGATGGATATTTCTTTTATTATGGACAGTAATATTTTTTCCTTTGAGGGACATTTCTATAGACAGGCAGGACTATACGCTGGGGACTTGTTTTGTCCCAAATTATGCTAACTTTTTCATGGGGTGATATGAGTTCCTTTTCATTGCACAGTCCCTCCTCTGCTACAATAATATTTTGTTTTACCGTAGATATATCAATGATCTATTATTTATCTGGGGTGGGTCAGCAGATGCGGCCTGCAAATTTGTGGAACATCTAAACTCCAATGATTAGGGATTGACTTTTACTCATAGTTTCTCTTCTACCCATATTGAGTTTTTGGATCAAATTATTAATAAAACTGATACTAATGGCATTATTACAAAAACATTTTTTATGGTGGTTGATGTTAACAGCTACTACTGTGGTAACCATTATCATAAGTGGCATAAGAATGTACCATTTAGACAATAACAGAGAATTTAAAAAAAAATACACCTTGGAAAAATATTTTGAAGAACAGGCTGTCATTCTACACAACCATTTTGTCCAAGAAGGTTATCCCAAACCTTTTATTAAAGCAGCCTATCAAAAAGCTAGCATGTACAGTCAGGAAACACCTTTAAAATATATTAAAAAAGTGGCAACGTCTCCTATGGATTTAAATCTTAATTTTCTTACCCAGTATAATATTAATGCATCCAATCAAATTCAAAATCTGTTCAGTAAACATTGGTATTTTCTGTTATGTGTTCCCATTCTTAAAAAGGTTGTTCCAAATAAGCCTGTTATCACTTTCAATTCTTAAAAAACCTATGGGTCCCCAGTTGACAGTTGAGTCTAATAGTTTAGACAATACCAGTCCTAAACCAAGATCTTTCATCTGCGTCATTGCCATTTGCTTATGTTGCACTAGTATAGGACCTGGTTCCGAACATTTTATATCTTCTGTGACGGATGATCAGTTCTAGATCAAAAGCTCTGTTCATCTACATATGTTATATACTCACCTGTCCATGTAATTTACAATATACCAGCCGCACTATTCAGCCTATAAAAAAAGTCTGAATAAGCATTGCAGTAATAATAATTTGGGGCGGTACAATCATAGTGTATCTTGGTACCTCTCTGTTTTATACTGGGGTCCCTCATTTTATAGCTTATTATTCTTGACCAAGTCAGAAATAGTATTACTCGCCTTGTTAACAGGGAAACATTTACGGTTTTCTGTATGCATTCCCTGGTATCAGAGGGGTTAAACAATTGAAAGGGTCCAGCTTTGATTTCTTCAGTGTTTTTATAGTGTTTTTAATGTTTTACAAGTTTGTATTCCATGTATTTTGTTTTTACTTGCTGAGATTATGTATAATTTTCATCTATGCTATGCTTACTTGTGGCCTGCCTCATAAAATGCATTATATGTGGATTATTAATAAAACCTCTTTCGGTAATCCTGCACCACTCAAGCTTGCTGATTGGAAGCCAGGGAGCACTGTGGCCTACTACTGGCCGGACAGCTGGTTTTCGCACTACTGTCCAAATTCTGAATCTTGGATGATGAAGCATGTGACATTCTTTTGCCACTCTTCCATTTATCCGCCATTATTTTATGAGGCCTATAAATGGAAAATCATGGGATTGGTACACAGACTATTAAAAGCTACTATCAAAATTGCAAGTGTTTTCTCTGTAACTTAAAGATAGAAGCGTAATTAAATGTTCCTCCCCATCTACAAAAACACTGCACACTGGTACTGACAATTTATAATGCAGTTTTTATAGTAAAATGCATTTGCTGTAACTGGTATCTTGCAGAAATACAATGCATTAACTAACATGGGTATAATAATGGTGATATTGCAGTAAAATGCTTTTGCTGTAACTACCCGTCATCTTGTAGTAATATACAACGTAGTCAATAACATGGGTATACTAATGGTATTATTGCAGTAATAGTGTGGGGCTATTTTAAATCTATGTACTTTGTTAATGATGCTTCAGGTGTGAGTCTGCGAGCTGATTGATTTGTGACGCCATGTTACCACCACCCACTAGATGGGGGAGGGAGCGTGGGTCTTTAAATTTCTTTAGACTCGCAGACCACTTTGTTACGACTAAGGAGAAGGTCTCCGAAACGCGTAAACAGCTTGTTTGTGATACTGTCCCACATATGATGTGATTGAATAAAGAGGAAGATTTTATGGGAAGAAAAATAGGTGCCGGAATCGTTTTTTCTATTTCAATAAATGGTAACTAGAAGCAGGTTTTTTTAGAAACAAAAGGGCAGAGGACAATTTCTCAGTGTCTGATACAGAATATATGCTATTGGGGTGCTGGCAATAAGCCTATGAACTGTAGAAACTTAAAAAAGTAAAAATAAATGGTTTGATGAGTTTCTTGCATGGTTTTATAATACAGAACTTTAGGGATGAGCAAAGTTTTCCAAAATTCGATTCGTCTGCTTTGCTGAACTTATACAAGAAATTTGATTTGTTACAAATTGCTTTGTAATGAATCGCATTCCACTGTGTGGAGCGGGCACAATGACAGGGAATGGCGATTGAGCCGCTTTGCCCCTCCCCCCCCTCCCCCCACACACCTCCATCATTTAACCCCTCAGATGCTGCATTAAACACTGACCACAGCATCTGAGAGCCACATTCAGCCTACAAGGGGATTAATCAGGGGTTAAAACCAAAAAAATACATACTCACTTCCAGGGCTGTTTTTTAATATTTATTGGACCCTGGGCAAGAATTTACTTGGGCCCCCTGGATCCCGCCATTCCAAACCCTAGCATGCAATCATGCCCTCCACCACAACACACACACACAAAAAAAAATCCACACACCTCGTAGAGTAGTAAACTAATAATGAGTGGCTACTAGAGGGGTTCCTTGGCAGTAATGTAAATACTTCCTTTTTTTCTGAAAAGGCAGTGTTTACATTAAAAAGCTTGCAGAGACATGCTCTAGACACCAGAACTACTGTTTAGCTGTTGTGGTTCTGGTGACTATAGTGTACCTTTAATATAGAGAAAAAAAAGAATCAGCACAAAAGTATCAAATCAAATGTCTGTATCATTATTCTAAAAATTAAAAAAGCACAACTTCTGACACAAATATATAGTATTTTGCAGATTATTATATTTTCTTTTTACAATGTGCAGATATTACTGTACTACTAACCCCTCCATCCACCCCTACATACAATTTTGTGGGAGTAGTAATAATTCTCCTTATAATGTGCCAGTGCAAAAAATACCCCCTTTTAATGCCCCCAGTTGAGCTAATGTCCCCATAGTGCCCCATAATGTGCCAGTATAAAATACCCCTATATAGTTCCCCCAGTAAATGTCCCACAGTGCTCCTCCCTCCTTCTTCCTAGTGCCCCCCATAATGTACCAGTATAAAATGCCCCATATATAGTGCCCCAGTAGATGACCTCAGTGTCCCCCATAATTTGCAAGTAGAAAATACCCCTACTTAGTGCCACCCATAGATAAGCCCATAGTACAACTCTCTCCCCTTCCCCATAGTACCCACATAATGTGCCCAAGTATAAAATACCCCTATACAGAGCCCCCCATATAAAATATTCATTCTTTGTGGCCTCAGTAGATGCCCCAAAAGTGCCCCCAATAATGTGCCAGTAAGAAGTGCCCACATAGGTGCCCCCATAGTGTCCCCAATAATGTGCCAGTAAGATGTGCCCTATAGATGCCCCCAATCATGTGCCAGTAACAAGTGCCCCCATAGATGCCCCCAATCATGTGCCAGTAACAAGTGCTCCCATAGATGCCCCCAATCATGTGCCAGTAACAAGTGCCCCCATAAATGCCCCCCAATAATGTGCCAGTAACAAGTGCCCCATAGATGCCCCCAATCATGTGCTAGTAACACGTACCCTCAAAGATGCCCCCAATCATGTGCCAGTAACAAGTGCCCCCATAGATGCCCCCAGTCATGTGCCAGTAACAAATGCCCCCCAATAATGTGCCAGTAACAGGTGCCCCCAAAGATGCCCCCCAATCATGTGCCAGTAACAATTGCCACCATAGATGCCCCCCAATCATGTGCCAGTAACAAGTGCCCCCATAGATGCCCCCAATCATGTGCCAGTAACAAGTGCCCCCATAGATGTCCCCAATCATGTGCCAGTAACAAGTGCCCCCATAGATGACCCCAATCATGTGCCAGTAACAAGTACCCTCAAAGATGCCCCAATCATGTGCCAGTAACAAGTACCCCATAGATGCCCCCCAATCATGTGCCAGTAACAAATGCCCTCATAGATGCCCCCAATCATGTGCCAGTAACAAATGCCCTCATAGATGCCCCCAATCATGTGCCAGTAACAAATACCCTCATAGATGCCCCCAATCATGTGCCAGTAACAATTGCCACCATAGATGCCCCCCAATCATGTGCCAGTAACAAGTGCCCCCATAGATGTCCCCAATCATGTGCAAGTAACAGGTGTCCCCATAGATGCCCCCCAATCATGTGCCAGTAACAAGTGCCCCCATAGATGCCCCCCAATCATGTGCCAATAACAAATGCCCCCATAGATGTCCCCCAATCATGTGCCAGTAACAAGTGCCCCCAATCATGTGCCAGTAACAAGTACCCTCAAAGATGCCCCCAATCATATACCAGTAACAAATGCCCTCATAGATGCCCCCCAATAATGTGCTAGTAAGAAGTGCCCACATAGATGCCCCCCAATAATGTGCCAGTAACAAGTGCCCCCATAGATTCCCCTAATCATGTGCCAGTAACAGGTGCCTTAATAGATGCCCCCCAATCATGTGCCAGTAACAATTGCCCCCATAGATGCCCCCCCCCTCTATCAGAGAAATGGGTAAGGGAGACACCTCTCCCTCCCCAGCGCCGCCACAGCGCTTCCATCTGTATCGCTGTCCTGAGGACGCGCTCATCTCTGTGCCCTGCCGCCGCCCCCGGCCACGTCACCAGTGGCCAGCGGGGCTCAAGAGGCAGATGCCTTGGGCCCCCCAGGAGCAACTGGGCCCGGAGCAGCTGCCCCTTTTGCCCCGCGTTAAAGACAGCCCTGCTCACCTCATCCATTTGATTGCGAAGAGGCCGTTGCAGCCATCTTGATTGAAGAAAACGCGCCAATTCTCACGCATGCTGACATGATGACACTGATTATGTCACAGTGCTAACCCAGTGTGATGATGTGGTGATGTCACACGTCAGCGCACGCGAGCATTGGCACGTTTTCTTCAATCAAGATGACTGCGGTAGCCTCTCCGCAATCAAATGGATGAGGTCAGTATGTTTTTGTTTTTTTACTGACATTTCAGGAAAAATTTATTCATTACCACAAAGTGCCAAGAAATTCAGACTCATGGTGAATCAAGTATTTCCTGAAATTCGGATCTAATCCACCTATTAACTTCGATTTGCTCAACACTACAAAACTTGCCAGCAATCTGTATGAAACAACTGGGACAGTGACCAGTCCCTTACCCTCTATGCTAAGCATTTCCTGATAATCTCCCAAAATCTACCCAATCTCCACATTTCCAATCTTATATTTCCATATTTTTTCTCTATAGTGTCACTAGTACAGGCATGCTCAACCTGCGGCCCTCCAGCTGTTGTAAAACTACAACTCCCACAATGCCCTGCTGTAGGCTGATAGCTGTAGGTTGTTCGGGCATGCTGGGAGTTGTCGTTTTGCAACAGCTGGAGGGCCGCAGGTTGAGCATGCCTGTTCTAGTACAAGTAAATTACTGGCTTCTGTTTTTTAGCAGACAGTGATACAACATATCCTTTCACTAGCCTAGTTGGGAATAGAATTGGGTTACTTCCTTCTGAGAAGGACATGCCTGCATACTGCCCCCTGATTGGCTGATCAGACTGCCTGTCAGCCTCTGAGCCAATCAGAGCAAGCCCCCCACTTCCTCCAAGTGTCGTGTGATCCTTCATCTTCTTCCTCCTTCTTGTTTTCCTCGCCAATTTCCACAGTAAACTTGTGCTGTCTGCTGTTTTTATGTAATTCATCCAAAATGAATCAAAAAAACATTGGATTTTTCTGGCAGATGATCTTTTGTGAAATTCGTAATGAATCAAATTCATTTAGATTCTATTCGTTCATCTCTATAACAAATCCATCTATATTATCTTCATCCAAATCTAGGAGAGCTCCAGTAGCACATTTTATTAACGCTTTACTGAGAAATTTAGGTTCTCAGCACAATATGCAACCATTATTAAATCTCTTAGCAATATGAGGACAACTCATAAAATATTCATCCAGTGACACCTCTATGAGACATATCAAAATGGAGCTATTTATAAATCTGCAACCCATACATTTGTATGTGTGATTTCTAGACTTTGCCTGTGAGATTTATTTTCCATTTTTACAAGAATAAATTCAGTTCCTCCTCACCCCTAATACAATTTCATTCTAAAATTGTAGAATATTTTATTGATTATTATAAATGAAGTCGGGAAAGGAGCCAGTGCATTCCTAATTATGTTTTATAAATGGGTTCTTATAATTACAGTGTATACTTAAGTTTGAACAACCAGGGTCAATTAGACGTGCTGACTGAAGCTTTGCTAAAGTTCCCTTTCTGAACTGCATACATAGAAATTCATGCATGCAGCTGGTCCAGAGAGTTTCATAGACAGATGCAGCTATGTAAACAAACACAGATGTGTCCTCCTCATCCAAAGATTAACACTCAGGGATCAAGTTGGGAAATTTTGCTAGAAGAATTTTTAACACTTCAGGTGACAAGAATAATGGGCCTAGGATGTGCATTGTGAGGTTTTCCAGATTTGAATAAATAAAGCTTGATCAATGTATCATCTTTTGTAAGGGGTAATGTACCGTACTTTTCGCCTTAGGCTACTTTCACACTGGCGTTTTGGTTTCAGTTTGTGAGATCCGTTTCAGGGCTCTCACACACGGTCCAAAACGGATCAGTTTTGCCCTAAGGCATTCTGAATGGATATGGATCCACTCAGAATGCATCAGATTACCTCCGTTCAGCCTCCATTCCGCTCTGGAGGCGGACACCAAAACGCTGCTTGTAGCGTTTTGGTGTCCGCCTGACGATGCGGAGGCGAACAGATCCGTCCTGACACACAATGTAAGTCAATGGGGGCGGATCCGTTTTCACTGACACAATATGGCTCAATAGAAAACGGATCCGTCCCCCATTGACTTTCAATGGTGTTCAAGACGTTTTGGCTATGTTAAAGATAATATAAACGGATCTGTGCTGAACAGATGGATGCGGTTGTATTATCTGTGCAGATCCGTCTGACGGATCTGCACCAAACGCGAGTGTGAAGTATCCTTATAGGATGCACATGTCCATAAGACACACCTAGGTTTTAGAGGAGGAAAATAAGAAAAATATATATTTTTCATCATACCTCAGATCAAACTCCCAATCAGACCCCCAGTGTTTCTCAGACCTAATATCAGACCCCTAATCAAACCCTGAGAGTTGATGAGACCCCCAATAAGGTCCTAAGTGATTCTTGGACCCCAGATCAGAACCCCAATGTTGATGAGACCCCAAATCAGGCCCCCAGTCATTTTCAGACCTCAGATTAGATCCCCAATCAGACCCCCAGTGTGTCTCAGATCTCAGATCAGACCCCTAGTGTTGACGAGACCCCAAAACAGACTCTGGTGATTCTCACTGAGACTTTCAGCTCAGAACCCCAGTGTGTCTCAGATCAGGCCCCCAATCAGATCCTCAGTGATTCTAAGACCTCACATCAGCCAAAAAAGTAAATAAATCCACTCACCTCTCCTCCTCCATATGACGACACCACCCAGGAGATCCTCTTCTGGGTGCACTGTGCTGTGACCTGAGATTGCACAGCATGAGGTCTAAGTGCTTGTCGGCCTCCTCACACTGGGCACAGGTCACAGCACAGTGTGCAGTGCTGACACAAGAAGACCAGGGAGCAGTAAGTACAGAGCCAGCAAGAGGAGCACTGTATTCACCATTTCCCAGTCCTGCTGTACTAATGACCACCTCCATAATGGAAGCGGTCATTAGTATTCACCCCATAAGAGGTATTGCCATTTTTGTCCAACTTTTCGTCTCATAGGACGAATAATAATGTTCTTCATAGTAGTCCCAGAAAACCCCTTTAAGGAAGGCTTATTCAGATGTCCATATTAACGAAATTTTTATTATGGATGTAGATATGTATGTACGTTTAAGGCACAGATCTGGTGACCATTGGAGACAAATGGCTGCAATGGTTTTCAGTTCCATGGTCCACGAGACACTGACTAGAATAGGACATGCACTGGGTTTCTTAGATCCAACACATGGATCAATTTAAAAATAGATCATGTGAATAGCTCCATTGACTTGTATGAGTCCATGTGGTGTCCGTTTTTCAAACAGACAGCACATGGAAGAGAAAAATAGTTGTGTGAATAAGCCCTTAGACTTTTCAAACTCACAGCTTTAAGTCTTTGCACTACCACTGTCATTTAAAGGGGTTGGCTTTCCATTTGCCCTATTTGGACATATGGATGTCATAGAGGGGAGGCTCCAATCTGGGACCCTGTCCATGATCTAGGGCAGATAGCAGAGAAGCTGCTGTTCTGAAGAACACAAACCATCCCAGCTAGAGATCCACAAATGGATTCTAAACTAACCTGAGATTAATTGCCAAAGAGAGCAAAACTAACCCTAAAGTGTTCTTCAATTATATAAATGGTAAAAAGTATAAATCTTAAGGTGTCGGCCCTTTACAGAGTGATGAGGGGGGAGTTGAAGAGAGCGATGAGGAGAAAGCAAAGCTATTAAATATTTTTTTCTCTCCACTGTATTTACTGAAGAAAATAAACTGTCAGATGAAATGCAGAATGTAAAAGTTAATTCCCCATTAAAAGTGCCCTGTCTGACCCAGGAAGAAGTATAGTGGTGTCTTAAAAAGATTAAAATAGACAAATCGCCAGGACCAGATGGCATACACCCCCGTATCCAAAGAGAATTAACTAATGTCATAGCCAGACCCTTATTTCTGATATTTAAGGACTCTATACTGACAGGGAGTGTTCCACAGGAATGGTGCATAGCAAATGTGGTGCAAATATTCAAAAAGGGTCCAAAAACAGAGCCCAGAAACTATAGGCCAGAAAGTTTAACATCTGTCGTGGGTAAACTGTTTGAAGGTTTTCTAAGAGATGCTATCTTGGAGAGCCTCAATGAAAATAAACAAATAATGAAATATCAGCATGGCTTCACGAGGGATCGGTCATGTCAAACTAATTGAAATCAGTTTCTATGAGGAGGTAAGTTCTAGACTTCGAATCAATGGATGACACTGTACCGCATAAAAGGTTAGTATATAAAATGAGAATGTTCGGACTGGGAGACAATGTCTGTATGTGGGTAAGTAACTGGCTCAGTAATAGAAAACAGAGGGTGGTTATTAACGGTACATACTCAGATTGGGTCACTGTCACTAGTGGGGTACCTCAGGGGTCAGTACCGGGCCCTATCATCTTTAATATATTTATTAATGATCTTGTAGAAGGCTTGCACAGTAAAATCAATTTTTGCAGATGACACTAAACTGTGTAAAGTAATTGACACGGAAGAGGACAGTATACTGCTACAGATGGATCTGGATAGATTAGAGGCTTGGGCAGATAAGTGGCAGATGAGGTTTAACACTGACAAATGTAAGGTTATGCACATGGGAAGGAATAATGCTAGTCACCTGTACATACTAAATGGTAAAATACTGGGTAACACTGACATGGAAAAGGACCTAGGAATTTTAGTGAACAGCAAACTAAGCTGTAAAAACCAGTGTCAGGCAGCTGCCGCCAAGGCCAATAAGATAATGGGTTGTATCAAAAGGGGAATAGATGCCCGTGATGAAAACATAGTCCTACCACTTTACAAATCACTGGTCAGACCACACATGGAGGACTGTGTACAGTTCTGGGCTCCAGTGAACAAAGCAGACATAGCAGAGCTGGAGAGGGTCCAGAGGAGGGCAACTAAAGTAATAACTGGAATGAGGCAACTACAGTACCCTGAAAGATTATCAAAATTAGGGTTATTCACTTTAGAAAAAAGACGACTGAGGGGAGATTTAATTACTATGTATAAATATATCAGGGGTCAGTACAGAGATCTATCCCATCATCTATTTATCCCCAGGACTGTGACGAGGGGACATCCTCTGCGTCTGGAGGAAAGAAGGTTTGTACACAAACATAGAAGAGGATTCTTTACTGTAAGAGCAGTGAGACTATGGAACTCTCTGCCTGAGGAGGTGGTGATGGGGAGTTCACTGAAAGAGTTCAAGAGGGGTCTGGATGTATTTCTGGAGTGTAATAATATTACAGGCTTTAGCTACTAGAGAGGGGTCGTTGATCCAGGGCGTAATCTAATTGCCTGATTGAAGTCGGGAAGGAATTTTTTTCTCCCTTAAGTGGGGAAAATTGGCTTCTACCTCACAGGGTTGTTGTTTTTTTTTTTTTTGCCTTCCTCTGCATCAACGTGGAGAGACATTTAATTGTGCCTTTAAATTACAGGAAAAACTATTGCAATTTTGTTAGGACCTTTTAATTATCTGTGTAACAAACCTGTGACTTTCCATGTGTAGGCCTCATAATAGAATGTCTGGTAAATGGAAGAGTGGAAAACAAAAGACCCACACCTTGTCATCCGAAAGTCAGAATGTGGATGGCTGTAGTAGTGACAGCAGTAGCAGCACTAGACATCCGGTCAATAGTGGTGGTAGTAATAGTAGCTACAGGCCACAGTTCTTCTTCACTTCCGATCGGTGCCACATTATTATTGAGAACAAAGAGACTAAGATTGTGGACTGGGTGGCTCACTCCTATTCTATAAACACCTGAGAACTCATAAATAATGCAATATGAATTTTTTTCTTTATTAAAGATGCTTCAAAATGACAAATTATAGGCCGACATTAGTGTTTCGATCCAACCATAGACCTTGGCTGCGGCCAGACAAGGCATCAGAAAGCAGACATGTTGTATGAACAGACGTAGTTGAGCTTCAATTCAAGTCAGGCAAGAAAATGTTTTTTAATTATTAGAGCAATTGGAGCACTTTTGATTGAGGTAGAATCAAATTTGACGAATTGGATACTAAACGAATTTCAAGAAATTCGCTCATCTCTAATCCTAGCTTTACAGGAATGGCCATTTACCTAAATGCAGTGGTGTAACTAGAAATAACTGGGACCCCTAGCAAATTTTTAAATGAAAGTTCCCTTCTTTGCAACCCTCTCCTCCCGTGCAACCCCTACTCCTGCAGCTAGTTGTCAAGATCACTCTTTCAGACCAGGCCTGGCAGCCGCTCTGTCCGTTTCCTACATGTAAATACTATACTGTATGTCATGTCGCTTATTATTATTATTACAATTTATCATTTTTTTTATTTTTACCAACATTGTATATAATGTCATTGTATAATACTATTGAGGAGGCCCTGACAATAAAATCTTTTAGCTCTCCTAAAAGCCCCTTCTGGGTTTGGGCCCCATTGCAGCCACTTCCTCTTCTTCAACTATAGCTACAGTGTCTGCCCCTTCCTAAATATCCACCAGAAGTGGCACTGAATGAAAAGGCATTGTTACTTATATCCTTTACTGTCTTAGAAGTGTTGTCATTGGTTGAGATAGTTTTGGGTGCTGTTAATAATGAAGTAACATCAGTAATCATCTTCCTCTTGTATATCTATATGGCAAATAGCAGAATTTTATGTAAACATAATTCCAACAATACTAGGGTTTTAAAACAATCCTGCCCATTTGCCCTATTAGGTGTTGGCTATATGGAGAACATGACAGTTATACTGTACAAAACAAATCTGACTAAAGTTCTCCCTCTAGTGGTAGCAGAATGTATATTACGCTAGTACAGCAACACATTACGAATGCAAATCAACCAATAACATAAAACATTTGAGGCAGAATACAATATACTGTCTAAGAATGTACATACATAAAAAGGCAGTGTCCAGGTCAGCATGACATCTGACCACATCATATCCTGAGGCTAAACAATTTTCACACTTGTCCCTCTGTTTTGTTCATGAAACACTTGTCTCTAAGATACGGTATCATTATAATTAGTGATGAGCGAAGTTCTAAAAAAAATTTGATTCCGCTGCTTTGCCGAATTTCACAAAGAAATTCAATTTGTTTTGAATTGCTTTATCACAAAGCCATTCCATTGTATGTAGCAGACGCAATGACGGGAAACAGCAATCGCGCCACCCTCGTCATTGAATCCCTCAAATGCCGTTCATCACTGATCACGGCATCCGACATTAAAATTGAGGCCTTCTAGGGGTTAATAAGGGTAAAAAAATATATACTTACCTTATCCATTTTTGCTCGTGGAGAGAGCATTGTGACATCTTGATTGAAGAAAGCAAGCAAAATGACGTCAGCGCGCACAACATTTTGCGTGGTTTCTTCAATCAAGATGGCCCCGATGGCCTCTCTGCGAGCAAATGTTTAGGTGTTTTTTGTTTACTGACATTTCAGGAAAAATAGATTTGTTACCTTGAAGCACAAGGAAATTTGGCTTCGGGGCGAATCAAATTTTTCCTGAAATGACATCCCCCAGAAGAAGGCATCCTAGCCGAAACGCGCGTCGGGGTACGTGGCTCTCCTGAGTTTGGACTGTCTTTATTATATGGGTACGCAATGTTATAGTGTGAGGCTCCTCTTTGCTTTGTCAGCTTATGGGTCTGCAGCATGATTCAGCTATGTCTTCTTTTAGTGCAGGAATCGATCTTAGTGATTGTTTCTGATATCTTGATTGTATCTATCTAGATATGGTCACTCAATTGATTGATTTCTAGGGTGCATATATTTGTATGTGCGTGTCCTTGCATTGCTCCACTTTGGCACTAGTGGTTTTTTTTATCTGCCTCTGAGGCGACATGCACGTTAATGCATCTTTATGGGACTCTGTTTCTTTTTATAATAGATGATAACATGCACACATGCACTTTTTTGCTGAGTTTAAGGCACTAGTCCCCTTTTCCCATTTGGGTTTGGGTCTGTGCGCTATACACATGTATGTCCTAATTTGATGCACTGGCAGTGGAGATACATGTGTATATATCAGCATAAATTGTGAATATTTATTAATATTTGTGATATATGTGGAGAACTTTTCTGTATGTGAAACAGGTCCTATATATGTATGTGTGTTACAAGCTTTGAGATATGCACTTGCACTTTCTCTAGCTATTTGTGAATCTTAGCTGACCTCATTGCCCCCTTCTTTGTATGTAATCATATTATGTCCCCTCAGGTGTAGTCCACCTTTTTATCTGATGTGATATATCACCCAATTAAATAATGATTTTTTATGTATCGCTTAATAAAGTATATGTATATTTTTTCTACTATACCCGTCTAGTCTCAGTTTATCCTTTGTTCGTGTAACAGGGATGTTAGCATATGCCAGAAACTTTTGTAAGTCTTTAGCTGACACTCTAGGATTCTTCTTCACCTCATTGAGCAGTCTGCGCTGTGCTCTTGCAGTCATCGTTACAGAACGGTCACTCCTAAGGAGAGTAGCAGCAGTGCTGAACTTTCTCCATTTATAGACAATTTGTCTTCCCGTGGACTGATCAACAGCAAGGCTTTTGAAGATACTTTTATAACCCTTTCCAGCTTTATGCAAGTCAACAATTCTTAATCGTAGGTCTTCTGAGAGCTCTTTTGTGCGAGGCATCATTCACATCAGGCAATGCTTCTTGTGAAAAGCAAACCCAGAACTGGTGTGTGTTTTTTATAGGGCAGGGCAGCTGTAACCAACACCTCCAATCTCATCTCATTGATTGGACTGCAGTTGGCTGAAACCTCACTCCAATTAGCTCTTGGAGATGTCATTAGTCTAGGGGTTCACATACTTTTTCCATCTGCACTGTGAATGTTTACATGGTGCGTTCAATAAAAACATGGTAACATTTAATTATTTGTGTGCTATTAGTTTAACCGCCTCCGGACCGCCTAACGCAGATGTGCGCACAACGACGCATATACGCGTCATCTCGTGAGGGCCGGGATTTCCTGTGAACGCGCGCACACAGGCGCGCGAGCTCACAGGAACGGAAGGTAAGCGAGTGGATCTCCAGCCTGCCAGCGTTCGCTGGTAGGCTGGAGATGTGATTTTTTTTAACCCCTAACAGGTATATTAGACGCTGTTTTGATAACAGCGTCTAATATACCTGCTACCTGGTCCTCTGGTGGTCCCTTTTGTTAGGATCGACCACCAGAGGACACAGGTAGGTCAGTAAAGTCGCACCAAACACCACACTACACTACACCCCCCCGTCACTTATTAACCCCTTATGAACCCCTGATCACCCATGATCACCCCATATAAACTCCCTGATCACCCCCCTGTCATTGATCACCCCCCTGTCATTGATCACCCCCTGTCATTGATCACCCCCCTGTCAGGCTCCGTTCAGACGTCCGTATGATTTTTACGGATCCACGGATACATGGATCGGATCCGCAAAACACATGCGGACGTCTGAATGGAGCCTTACAGGGGGGTGATCAATGACAGGCAGGTGATCACCCATATACACTCCCTGATCACCCCCTGTCATTGATCACCCCCCTGTAAGGCTCCATTCAGACGTCCGTATGATTTTTACGGATCCATGGATACATGGATCGGATCCGCAAAACACATGCGGACGTCTGAATGGAGCCTTACAGGGGGGTGATCAATGACAGGCGGGTGATCACCAATATACACTCCCTGATCACCCCCTGTCATTGATCACCCCCCTGTCATTGATCACCCCCCTGTAAGGCTCCATTCAGACGTCCGCATGTGTTTTGCGGATCCGATCCATGTATCCATGTATCCGTAAAAATCATACGGACGTCTGAATGGAGCCTTACAGGGGGGGTGATCAATGACAGGGGGGTGATCACCCTGATCACCCCCTGTCATTGATCACCCCCCTGTAAGGCTCCATTCAGACGTCCGCATGTGTTTTGCGGATCCGATCCATGTATCCGTAAAAATCATACGGACGTCTGAATGGAGCCTTACAGGGGGGTGATCAATGACAGGGGGGTGATCACCCATATACACTCCCTGATCACCCCCTGTCATTGATCACCCCCCTGTAAGGCTGCCAACTTTGTATAAAAAAAATTGGAAAAGTTGTCTTTTGCCAAGATATTTCTCTCACCCAGCATGGGTATATGTAAAATGACACCCCAAAACACATTCCCCAACTTCTCCTGAGTATGGCGATACCAGATGTGTGACACTTTTTTGCAGCCAAGGTGGGCAAAGGGGCACATATTCCAAAGTGCACCTTTCGGATTTCGCAGGCCATTTTTTACACATTTTGATGGCAAACTACTTCTCACACATTTGGGCCCCTAAATTGCCAGGGCAGTATAACTACCCCACAAGTGACCCCATTTTGGAAAGAAGACACCCCAAGGTATTCCGTGAGGGGCATGGCGAGTTCCTAGAATTTTTTATTTTTTGTCGCAAGTTAGTGGAATATGAGACCGTGTAAGAAAAAAAAAATTAAAATAAAAATCATCATTTTCCGCTAACTTGTGACAAAAAATAAAAAGTTCTATGAACTCACTATGCCCATCAGCGAATACCTTAGGCTGTCTACTTTCCGAAATGGGGTCATTTGTGGGGTTTTTCTACTGTCTGGGCATTGTAGAACCTCAGGAAACATGACAGGTGCTCAGAAAGTCAGAGCTGCTTCAAAAAGCGGAAATTCACATTTTTGTACCATAGTTTGTAAACGCTATAACTTTTACCCAAACCATTTTTTTTTGTCCAAACATTTTTTTTTTTATCAAAGACATGTAGAACAATAAATTTAGCGTAAAGTCGTTTTTTTTGCAAAATTTTACAGCTGAAAGTGAAAAATGTCATTTTTTTTTGCAAAAAAAGTAAAAATGTCAGCAGCAATGAAATACCACCAAATGAAAGCTCTATTAGTGAGAAGAAAAGGAGGTAAAATTCATTTGGGTGGTAAGTTGCATGACCGAGCGATAAACGGTGAAAGTAGTGTAGTGCCGAAGTGTAAAAAGTGGCCTGGTCATGAAGGGGGTTTTAGCTAGCGGGGTTGAAGTGGTTAAGCAGACTGTGATTGTCTATTGTTGTGACTTAGATGAAGATCAGATTTTATGACCAATTTGTGCAGAAATCCATATAATTCCAAAGGGTTCACATACTTTTTCTTGCAACTGTATATGACACTTTGGTTTACTGTTATCTTGCTCCAGATTCATTTATCTAGTAAGGTCTGAAAGCATTAACTCATATCTCATATGGATTTCTTTTTTTCAGAAATCGCTCAATTTACAGGCTTTGATTCACAACATATCTATTCTACACTGGTGCATGACTGGTGACTAAAACTAGCATACATTACAAATAGCAATGGAACTTTCTACAGAAATCTGACAGTAGATCAGTAAATCTTACAGAAAACGTATAATAAAAAATGAGATATGCCCATGTCCATTTATTGTATACCCATTTCTAGACAGCAATACTTGATCTTCTTTTCCAATAAACTCACCCTTGAAGTAATAGGATTCCTTAAACTTCCTTTCTGCTACCTTCTTCTCCCTCTTTCCCAATTCTCTCATGGTTTTTGTAATCTTTTCTTTTTTCATTCCTATCTTTTCTTCACCTTTCTTCTCTGTACACCACAGTTCCCTTCCTTTTAGGTTGTATAAATTTGATTTTGTTTTTGCTTCAACACTGAGAAATAGAAAGCTTTAACTGCAGTAAGTTTATAACATAATACTCACTTTTTGCAATATGCTGCCCTCTAGTGACTAAAAGGACCTGCAATCGTTAGAACATGATGCTGAAACCTATAACATAAAACAGTAAAACAGCTAATTGGATTTTACAACAGCGGTGCCAATCTTTTAAACTTTGTCAGCAAAAATCAACTTTTAAAAAATAGTAATGACAGCCATATTAAGCATGAAAGAATTGATAAAAGGGATTTTACGCCTCTTGGTCCTATAAATCTTCCATTTGCATGTGGCCCATGTAGTAAACATGTATTTTCCATCAACAACTAAAAATGAGATACAAGCGGGTGTACCCTAAAGGGAGAGAAATGTACCCCTGATATGTCATGGAGCCGGCCCTATCAGTGACTCACAGCCTTCCCTCTATGACTATGTATACAGAGATAGCTGTCAATCACTGATAGGACCGCTTCCTTAACGTCAAAACCCAGAATGAGCAGGAATCTAAATGAATAAAATACAAGTAAGGCTACATTCACACGACCGTATGTGTTTTGCAGTCCGCAAATAGGACGTGTTCTACTTTTTTTGTGGGGCTACAGAACAGACATACGGATGCGGACAGCACACGTGCAGCACCCCCAAGTGGTGTTGCCACTCCTACACCCTGCTACTTTCCTTAATGGTCTAACATAAAGTCATCCATGCATTATGTTCCAGGTCCTCCCCACTGTGCTTTTCTAATGTTATGTAACTGTTCATGTAATGTGCCTGGTTCATCAGCAGGTGGAAGCAAACATAGCAGAGCTGTACTTAGAATGGACCTTCCATTCCATTCCAACCGCCCCCCCCCCCCCCCCCCCCCTGGAGAGAGGTGGGTGAGTCCTATTTCCTGCAGGAAGGCTGGGGCAGGAGTTTTAGTCAGTCTAGTTTACCCCGAGCTAGGGGAAGGGTGTGCGGGGGCATGTCTCTGCTGGACGTGCCCATGCCAGCCAGAGCACCTTAAGCTTGAAGTCTCAGGAGCCAGGAGGAAAGTTCCCTAGCATAACCTAGAGTCAGACTACAAAGTGAAGTGCAGCATACAGAAGAAGCTGAGTTATACAGCCAGCCTGTCAGTACAGCAGAGTCAGAGAGAAACAGATATAGCAGAGTGAAGTTTGCCTGCCAGTTTTATGCTAAAGCCTGCTGGAACCAAGAAAAAGCTTGTAAACTGTTTTGGAGAACATTTATTCAAAGTAAATCTGCCACTGAACTTCATCTCAAGGTCCGGACTCAAGTTATTCTTTAATCCCTCAATTATTCCCCCTATTTATTGCCTCGGCGCTAAAGCCTGGAGTCCAGCCGTATCAAGGTAGAAGCACCGTGACACACATAAAGAGACATTTTAGGCCGCACTATACCACTCGGCATTTCCTACACCCGGGACACGCAACATAGAGGGCCCTAGGGGGAAGCACCCGTTGCACGCAGTGTGCTGTTTAAATGAATGGGTCTGCATTCTATCCGCAAAAAAAAAGGAACGGACACGGAAACAAAATACGTTCGTGTGAATGTAGCCTTATACTGAGAATCATTTCCCACAAAACTCTATACCAATCTGCTCAGCTCCTCCTGCTGTATAACATGCCGTCTGCAGATTTATTTGTATCTTTATGGTGACTGGTATTCCTAACAAACATTTGTGGCATATCCACAGAATTAATTAAAACCTACCTTACTTGCTAATAAAATACTTTTTAAAACACTTTACAAGATGCAGACACAGAATAATAAAGTATTTTATCCAATTACTCATAGCTGATGTTTCTCTGGCGGTGTTCATCTTTTTTATTTCTTCATTCGCCCCAGACTCTCATGAAAAGTTCTCCTAAAGACTGTAGAGTCTTTTTGGCCAGTGACGTAACTACTGTATAGGGGGTTATGAGCTACCAGTCGCATCTGGTCATGTGGGCCCAAAGAACCCTCTGCCATATAACAAGACACCAGTATTATAATAGTACCTTGTGGACCTGTTACAAATTTAGTATTGGGGCAAAATCATCTGCTGCAGAATCTCATAATACACTCCTCAGCTGCTGCAGAACATCACAATACACACCTCTGCAACTGCTGAACCTCATTTTACACACCTTAGCTTCTGCAGAACATAACAATACACACCTCAGCATAATATACACCTCAGCTGTTGCAGAACCTCATAATACACATCCCATATGCTGTGAAACATCATGATACACATCTCAGATGCTGCAGAACATCATAAGGGATCAGAACAACAGAAAATTTAATGGAGATGTGAACTCTCCCCAAGGGCTCATGCACCCGACCGTTGTTGCTTTGCGGTCTGTTTTTCACGGATCTGTTCCATATCTGAGTTTTTTTTTCTCTCATTTAAGTCCTCTTCCGTTCCGTTCCGTTATTCCACAAAACATATCCGTATGGTTTCCGTATGCGATCCGTTTTTTGCGGATTGGAAACGGAAACAGTAACTTATGAATCACGAAACACATAAGCAATATGGGCTGGGCATAGCATTTTTACAGTATTGTTCCGCAAAATGCGGATAAAATACAGATGATATATGGATGTGTTCCATGTGCGTTCCATATATTTTGCGGACCTATTGACTTGAATGGGGCCTCGGACCGTGATTTGCGGACAATAATAGGACATGCACTACTTTTTTGCAGAACGGAAATACAGAAATGGAATGCACACAGAGTACCTTCCGTTGTTTTTGCAGACCCATTCACGTGAATGGTTCCGCATACGGTCCACCAAAAAAACAGAACGGAAGCGGAAAGAAATTACATTCATGTGCATGAGCTGTTAGGGCTCGTGCACACGAACGTTTTTTGCGTTCCGTATACGGGCCATTTTTTTGTTCCGTATACAGTCCATATACGGAACCATTCATTTCAACGGTTCCGCAAAAAAAAAAAAAAAAGAATGTACTCCGTATGCATTCTGTTTCCATTTTTCCGTTCTGTTGAAAGATAGAACATGTCCTATTATTGCCCACAAATCATGTTCCATGGGTCCGCAAAAAAAAAACGGAACACATACGGAATGTACTCCGTATGTCTTCAATATCCGTTCTGTTTTGGCGGAACCATCTATTGAAAATGTTATGCCCAGTCCAATTTTTTCTATGTAATTACTGTATACTGTATATGTCATACGGAAAAACGGAACGGAAAAATGGAATGGAACCGGAAACACTATTGAAACAAAAAACGGAAGAACTGATCCGTTAAAAACGGACCGCAAAACACTGAAAAAGCCATACGGTCGTGTGAACGAGCCCTTATAGTGATATAAGAACTACACGTCTCAACATCACCAGGTTGTTATCATCATCTTTCCCCCATCTTGCTCAACCCCCCCAACAGACCTATCTATCACGATCAATGGCTGAACACTGTCCCCGATCAACCAAGTCTGCTGCCTTGGAGTGACCTTGGATTCTGCCCTTTCCTTCCGACCGCACATCCAAGCCCTTTCCACCACCTGCCGCCTCTAACTCAAAAACATCTCCCGCAATCAGGCTTTTCTTAACTTTAAATCTGCGAAAATGCTTGTACATACCCTCATCATCTCCCGCCTAGACTACTGCAACACTCTCCTCTGTGGCCTTCCATCTAGCACTCTCGCACCCCTCCAATCTATCGTCAACGCTGCTGCCCAAGTAATTCACCTCTTACCCTATTACTCCTCTGCCTCTCCCCTCTGCCAATCCCTTCACTGGCTCCCCATTGCCCAGCGAATTCACTTCAAAGTACTAACAAATACATACAAGGCCGTCCATAACCTGTCCCCTCCCTACATCTCTGAGCTACTTTCCCTATTCATCCCCACACGCACTCTCCGATCCTCACAAGACCTCCTTCTCTCCTCTCCTCTTATCACCTCTTCCCACAATCGCCTCCAAGATTTCTCCCGCGCATCCCCCATACTCTGGAACTCACTACCCCAACATATCTGACTCTCACCTACAGTGGAATCCTTCAAAAGAAACCTGAAAACCCACCTCTTCAGACAAGCCTACAACCAGTGACCCTGCTGCCTCTATACCACCATGACCAACTTCACCCTCACCTACTGTTTCCTTCTCCCATACCATGTAGATTGTAAGTCGTCACGGGCAGGGCCCTCTCTACTTCTGTACCAGTTTGTAACTCGTCTTGTTTATTATTAGTGCAATTGTCTGTATTATGTATGTATACCTCTTCTCATATGTACAGCGCTATGGAATGAATGGCGCTTTAATAATAAATAATAATAATAATTGAAAATTAGAAGGCGTTACAGGGGAGGAGTAAAAGAGGAGAGCGATACAACTCTCAACATGTCCAGACTGTTAGGCCTCATGCACACGACCATTGTTGTTTTGCAGTCTGTTTTTCACGGATCCGTTGTTCCATATCTGAGTTTTTTTTTTCTCTATTTTATGTCCTCTTCCGTTCCGTTATTCCACAAAACATATGCGTATGGTTTCTGTATGTGATCCGTTTTTTGCGAATTGGAAACGGAAACAGTAACTAATTAATCACTTATTAATATGGGCTGGGCATAGCATTTCTACAGTATGGATCTGCATAATACGGATGACATACAGATGTGTTCCGTGTGTGTTCCGTATTTTTTGTGGACAGATTGACTTGAATAGAGCCTCGGACCCTGATTTTCAGACAATAATAGGACATACTAACATAGTATATAAGGCCGAAAAAAGACATTTGTCCATCGAGTTCTGCCTGTTGTCCTGCATGTTAAACCAGAGGAAGGCAAAAAAAAGAAACGTGAGGCAGAAGCCAATTTTCCTAACCTAAGGGGAAAAAAATTCCTTCCCGACTCCAATAAGGCAATCAGAATAACTCCCTGGATCAACGACCCCTCTCTAGTAGCTATAGCCTGTAATATTATTGTTGTGGAAATTTTATTATGCGGCCATTTTATCTTAGGATGTGTGTGTGTTTTTATAGATTGTCATCTGTCTCCCTGTGTCGGATTTAGCCAAAGAACGCTCTAGCAGAGGGTACTTGGGTTGAATCGGGACCAGTGGTAAAACCGTCAGTATGAACATCTTCTCATTGGCTTGGAGACGTGTTCTCAGTGTGTAGGGGGGCGTTTGCCGGTTTGTGAGCACTAAGTGCAATGCACTGGGCTTCTTCCCTTCAAATGTCTATACATATTAGAGAAGTGAAGTCTGCATAACGAGAGATGCATATTATACCTCTGCTGCGGCTTCGCTATCCCTTTCTGGATACATATCTGCTTTTAAGACATGTATATCTGCCTTGTCAGTATACTTGTACCGTATACTGACAATAGCCGTAGCAATGTCTCACAGATAATCTCAAACTATAAGAACCAGTAGAATGATCTTCACTAAATACTGGTCGCTTTGAGCAGTATTAAATGAGGTCCATGCTGACAGTGATGGGGGATGGGCGGCCACCTGGCTGATCAGACAATGGACATGACTTATCCTTCCTTATACAGGGATGGGTTGTGTGCATTGTCTGTCCAGCCACATTGATGCCCTTCCCTGTCCTTTGACATGTCCTCACTTCCCGTATGTCATCACTTCCTGTATCCTTGTCTTGGGACAGCCCCTTTTACACCTTTTGTGAGTAAATAAAAGAAACAGACTGGGCAGGGAGGAGAGGAGTTGCTCAGAATTCAAGATGGTAACACCTGTGTCTGCCTCTGACTGCGGCTGAGGGAAAGGGGGTTTACATTTCCTTACACAAGGTTTGATGCAAGCTGATTACAACAATTAATATTTCTATAACATTATTATCCTGGGTGCTTCCATTCCCCTCCGGGACAAGGTAGTGGCTGTGTCCTGGGTCCACTGTAAGGTCACGGGAACTAGCTGTGAGGTACTGTTCAAGCCGATGTGACATCTGAAGCCTGTGACTGGACACAACGGTCACAGGACCCAGCCCCTTCCTGGTCTCGCGGGGAACAGAAGTGTCTGGGAATAGAGCAGCAGCAGGACCAGGGGAAAGTAAGTCTGCTTTTCAATGTCTAGGGGCACTAGACATATAGGAGTTGTCAGCTCCAAGGCCAGACAACAGCTTTAATGTATTATATGAACCGGCAGAAAAACTTTGCTTGAAATTTTCCAGATACACCTTTGGGTGTATAAGCATTGCATTCTGCAACCTACATTGAATCTACTTTTAACGTATACATTGGGAAAGCTACCAGCATATACATTAATCGTATCTAGACAAATGAGTGTCCAACTGGCCTCCATTTGCACGATATACAGTATGTCGGCATACTTTTCTTTATTAATTGGATCGCCACAGTCAACTATACCATCCATTGGCATCAGGCAAAAAAAAGTATACCATCCTTTTTTAACATGAAATATGGAGCATGGTGTATGGAGCTCTTAACATTTAGTATGGTTATACAGGTTCAAACACCAAAGGCATTCATTGTAGGTAAATGTCAGAAAATTTTCTTAACGTATACCTCTGTCGTTCACTGCAAATGCAGAGTCAGCACACCCCTTCTGTTAAGACAAAGGGCAAAGAACCAGCAAAATATGTAAAGGGAAGCCACCTGTAAAGAAAAGCTAAAAAGATGGAAGATTTTATAGTTGCCATGGAGACATGGTATCAAGGATTCATCAGCCCTGTCACAGCGGATGTGTTTTATGCTGTATGGTTTTGTACTGCAAACACAGATATAGTGTTTAAATCCCTGCATTGAATATCATTGTTCTTACTGTCCATAGTACAATCTGTAGTTTTCCGGGAGTAGAAAATTGAGGACCTATCCTCAAGATACATAACAGAATTCCAAGACCTGCTTCATGAGTCCTACATGTGAGGGCAACCTTGTTGACCATCATGATTTTCCTGTATAAATCGTTGGTTGTTACGATAAAAAATGTCAGTTAAATAGATCATATAGGAGTTACACACAGTCATATTTGATAAGTGACATGAAGTTTATTGGATTTACAGAAAGTGTGCTATAATTGTTTAAACAAAATTAGGCAGGTGCATAAATTTGGGCACTGTTGTCATTTTATTGATTCCAAAACCTTTAGAACTAATTATTGGAACTCAAATTGGCTTGGTAAGCTTGGTGACCCCTGACCTACATACACAGGTGAATCCAATTATGATAAAGAGTATTTAAGGGGGTCAATTGTAACTTTTCCTCCTCTTTTAATTTTCTCTGAAGAGTAGCAACATGGGGGTCTCAAAACAACTCTCAAATGACCTGAAGACAAAGATTGTTCACCATCATGGTTTAGGGGAAGGATACAGAAAGCTGTCTCAGAGATTTCATCTGTCTGTTTCCACAGTTAGGAACATATTGAGGAAATGGAAGACCACAGGCTCAGTTCAAGTTAAGGCTTGAAGTGGCAGACCAAGAAAAATCTCGGATAGACAGAAGCGACGATTGGTGAGAGCAGTCAGAGTCAACCCACAGACCAGCACCAAAGACCTACAACATCATCTTGCTGCAGATGGAGTCACTGTGCATCGCTCAACCATTCGGCGCACTTTACACAAGGAGATGCTGTATGCAAGATTGATGGAGAGGAAGCCTTTTCTCCGCCCACAGCACAAAAAGTGCCGCTTGAGGTGGGCTAAAGCACATTTGGACAAGCCAGCTTCATTTTGGAATAAGGTGCTGTGGAGGGTTGAAATTAAATTGAGTTATTTGGCCATAACAAGGGGCGTTATGCATGGAGGAAAAAGAACACTGCATTCCAAGAAAAACACCTGCTACCTACAGTAAAATATGGTGGTGGTTCCATCATGCTGTGGGGCTGTGTTGCAAGTGCAGGGACTGGGAATCTTGTCAAAGTTGAAGGATGCATGGCTTCCACTCAGTATCAGCAGATTCTGGAGACCACTGTCCAGGAATCAGTGACAAAGCTGAAGCTGCGCCGGGGCTGGATCTTTCAACAAGACAACGACCCTAAACACTGCTCAAAATCCACTAAGGCATTTATGCAGAGGAACAAGTACAACGTTCTGGAATGGCCATCTCAGTCCCCAGACCTGAATATAATTGAAAATCTGTGGAGTGACTTAAAGAGAGCTGTCCATGCTCGGAAGCCATCAAACCTGAATGAACTAAAGATGTTTTGTAAAGAGGAATGGTCCAAAATACCTTCAACCAGAATCCAGACTCTCATTGGAACCTACAGGAAGTGTTTAGAGGCTGTAATTTCTGCAAAAGGAGGATCTACTAAATATTGATTTCATTTCTTTTTTGTGGTGCCCAAATTTATGCACCTGCATAATTTTGTTTAAACAATTATAGCACACTTTCTGTAAATCCAATAAACTTCATTTCACTTCTCAAATCTCAACCAACGATTTATACAGGAAAATCATGACGATTAACAAGGTTGCCCAAACGTTTGCACCCCACTGTAATTACGTATAAAAGAAAAAGTTTACCTTAATATCATAAACCCTACCTTGTCGACTTGTAACCATTTGCCAAAAATACACAAAGACATAACCAATCCCCCAAAAGATCCATTATTTTTGGTATTAACTCACTCATATCCAATTTGTCTGAATATTTTGATCTACCGTCGCAAAAATCCATATTATATACGGATTTATATTTCAAGCAATCAGCCAGTCTGATTACGCTGTTACATTTCCAGACATGGAAGTCCACATACGGGTGGGTGACCTTAGATGTTGCCGCCCTTCATAATAACATCCCTCATGACAAAGGAATTGAGTGTGTAAACTTGTTTTTAGATAAAGATCCGATGATGCCCATTAGACAGAAATCCTTTATCCATATGAGTATCAAATTCATAGTAGAACATAATGAGGGACATGTGTGAAGCTAATTACATCACTGTTGTGGCATAAAAAAAAAGTCACACATTGGGGTACATGTCATATGTGCGCCAAAATTTGTGACTTTTTAGGATTCTTGACACTTCTCCGAAGTAGTGTGAGGGTGGGACTTTTCTGAGGGGATGGGGCTTAGCAGGAGTGGGGGGATGGCCACTGCATTTATTATAACTTTTGCCAGAAAGTGGCGGAAGTTATAGTTGAAGTCTATGCCCGCCTGTAGCTGGAGTAGACTTCAGAATATGGTGCACAGCAGGGCAGAGATGCACCTGATTTTTTAGGAAGGTTTTGCCTCTTAAAACATTCGGCACCTCTCACCAGTGCAGGGAGATCAAGACTGGCAGATGGACATGCCAGTATTGATTATATTTCCCCTAATGTCTTCAAATTCCGGTCACAAGTCTATCTCCAGATCCGTGTTACTGTGATGGGGACACACAGGGGAGCCAAGGAGAAGGCAGAAGCTGTTTATCAGAGCTTCTGCCTTATCCTCAGATAGGGGGCATAGTTCTCAATGAGCACTATGCAATTTGGACCTTGGCTCCTCTGCCCAACACGGGTGTCTTGTGGCAGAGGAGTGCAGAGATGCAGGATCAGTAGACCCTGATCAGCTCTGCCTGGTACAAAGCCCACACAGAAGGCTGGGTTCCCATGTAATTGGGTCTCCTTTAGATGCCCCAGTTACAATGCAAATAGTGCAAAAAGTCTCATTATCTCCCAATGAGACAAATTTTGTGGAAAAAATATATAAAAATAAGGTAGAAATTCTAAAAACAAATTAAAAATAAAATTTAAAAATATAATAAAATACAAAGAAAAGACAAAGAAAATAGTCCTCTTGAAGGACTTCTGATGTGGCAAAAATATATTTATAAAAATAGAAAAAAAAAAAAAAAAAAAATGTAATAAAGAAATAATAAAAAGTAAAAAGTAAAAAATAAATGAGTATTCACTGTCCATCAACAGTTTTCTTCTTGGGGGACATATGTGGAAAAAATATATTTAAGAAATAATAGAAAATTATAAAAAAAAAAATATTATAATAATGAAATATGAAATGAAACAAATAAAATAAAAAAAGGAAAAAGTGCACATTAAAAGAATGTAACCTGTCTACCAACTGTGTTTTTATGACCTCTTGGGAGACATATTATGTGGCAAGAACATTTTTAAAAAAATACCGTAAGTAATAAACCATTTATAAAAAAAATATATATATATATTAATAAGATACAAATAAAAGTATTATTTATATTATATTAAAAAATAAGTTAAAAAAAATAAAAAAATAAAAGAATACATAAAAGAAAAAAACACCCACACCAACCAAACTCATCGTCCTTATCACCCTATTCATGTGAAACTACTGTATATATATTATATAACAAAATAGGGAACTAATAATTATTTATTTTGGTGTCAGTTTGCATATTTAAAGAATAAGGGGCTATAGCATGAAAAAAAAAAGACTTTTTAAAAATGTCTTGCACATTTTCCTCCAAATAAAACAAAAAAAATTATAAAATGTGGCAAAAATTATTTTGGTAGTCCAACAACTAAAATTGTTACAACCAATTGAACCATGTGCACTAAATCACAAAAAAAGTGTCTGGTCATTATGGCCTTTTCAGGCCTGGTTATTAAAGTGTTAACCAATGAGCGCTTACCCCAACTTATAGGGTAAAGTGCTTACTAGTAGAGTTGAGCGAACACCTGGATGTTCGGGTTCGAGAAGTTCGGCCGAACATCCCGGAAATGTTCGGGTTCGGGATCCGAACCCGATCCGAACTTCGTCCCGAACCCGAACCCCATTGAAGTCAATGGGGACCCGAACTTTTCGGCACTAAAACGGCTGTAAAACAGCCCAGGAAAGGGCTAGAGGGCTGCAAAAGGCAGCAACATGTAGGTAAATCCCCTGCAAACAAATGTGGATAGGGAAATTAATTAAAATAAAAATTAAATAAATAAAAATTAACCAAAATCAATTGGAGAGAGGTTCCATAGCAGAGAATCTGGCTTCCCGTCACCCACCACTGGAACAGTCCATTCTCAGATATTTAGGCCCCGGCACCCAGGCAGAGGAGAGAGGTCCCGTAACAGACAATCTGGCTTCATGTCAGCAGAGAATCAGTCTTCATGTCATAGCAGAGAATCAGGCTTCACGTCACCCACCACTGTAAGAGTCCATTTTCATAAATTTAGGCCCAGCACCCAGGCAGAGGAGAGAGGTCCCGTAACAGACAATCTGGCTTCATGTCAGCAGAGAATCAGTCTTCATATCATAGCAGAGAATCTGGCTTCCCGTTACCCACCACTGGAACAGTCCATTCTCAGATATTTAGGCCCCGGCACCCAGGCAGAGGAGAGAGGTCCCGTAACAGACAATCTGGCTTCATGTCAGCAGAGAATCAGTCTTCATATCATAGCAGAGAATCAGGCTTCACGTCAGCCACCACTGCAACAGTCCATTGTCATAAATTCAGGCCCAGCACCCAGGCAGAGGAGAGAGGTCCCGTAACAGACAATCTGGCTTCATGTCAGCAGAGAATCAGTCTGCATGTCATAGCAGAGAATGAGGCTTCACGTCACCCACCACTGCAACAGTCCATTTTCATAAATTTAGGCCCAGCACCCAGGCAGAGGAGAGAGGTCCCGTAACAGAGGATCTGGCTTCATGTCACCAGAGAATCAGTCTGCATGTCATAGCAGAGAATCAGGCTTCACGTCACCCACCACTGCAACAGTCCATTTTCATAAATTTAGGCCCAGCACCCAGGCAGAGGAGAGAGGTCCCGTAACAGAGGATCTGGCTTCATGTCACCAGAGAATCAGTCTGCATGTCATAGCAGAGAATCAGGCTTCACGTCAGCCACCACTGCAACAATCCATTGGCATATATTTAGGCCTAGCACACAGGCAGAGGAGAGAGGTCCCGTAACAGACAATCTGGCTTCATGTCAGCAGAGAATCAGTCTTCATATCATAGCAGAGAATCAGGCTTCACGTCAGCCACCAATGCAACAGTCCATTGTCAGATATTTAGGCCCAGCACCCAGGCAGAGGAGAGAGGTCCCGTAACAGAGGATCTGGCTTCATGTCAGCAGAGAATCAGTCTTCATGTCATAGCAGAGAATCAGGCTTCACGTCACCCACCACTGTAAGAGTCCATTTTCATAAATTTAGGCCCAGCACCCAGGCAGAGGAGAGAGGTCCCGTAACAGACGATCTGGCTTCATGTCAGCAGAGAATCAGTCTGCATGTCATAGCAGAGAATGAGGCTTCACGTCACCCACCACTGCAACAGTCCATTTTCATAAATTTAGGCCCAGCACCCAGGCAGAGGAGAGAGGTCCCGTAACAGAGGATCTGGCTTCATGTCACCAGAGAATCAGTCTGCATGTCATAGCAGAGAATCAGGCTTCACGTCACCCACCACTGCAACAGTCCATTTTCATAAATTTAGGCCCAGCACCCAGGCAGAGGAGAGAGGTCCCGTAACAGAGGATCTGGCTTCATGTCACCAGAGAATCAGTCTGCATGTCATAGCAGAGAATCAGGCTTCACGTCAGCCACCACTGCAACAATCCATTGGCATATATTTAGGCCTAGCACACAGGCAGAGGAGAGAGGTCCCGTAACAGACAATCTGGCTTCATGTCAGCAGAGAATCAGTCTTCATATCATAGCAGAGAATCAGGCTTCACGTCAGCCACCAATGCAACAGTCCATTGTCAGATATTTAGGCCCAGCACCCAGGCAGAGGAGAGAGGTCCCGTAACAGACAATCTGGCTTCATGTCAGCAGAGAATCAGTCTGCATGTCATAGCAGAGAATGAGGCTTCACGTCACCCACCACTGCAACAGTCCATTTTCATAAATTTAGGCCCAGCACCCAGGCAGAGGAGAGAGGTCCCGTAACAGAGGATCTGGCTTCATGTCAGCAGAGAATCAGTCTGCATGTCATAGCAGAGAATCAGGCTTCACGTCAGCCACCACTGCAACAGTCCATTGTCATAAATTCAGGCCCAGCACCCAGGCAGAGGAGAGAGGTCCCGTAACAGACAATCTGGCTTCATGTCACCAGAGAATCAGTCTGCATGTCATAGCAGAGAATGAGGCTTCACGTCAGCCACCACTGCAACAATCCATTGGCATATATTTAGGCCTAGCACACAGGCAGAGGAGAGGTTCATTCAACTTTGGGTAGCCTTGCAATATAATGGTAAAATGAAAATAAAAATAGGATTGAATGAGGAAGTGCCCTGGAGTCCAATAATATATGGTTATGGGGAGGTAGTTAATGTCTAATCTGGACAAGGGACGGACAGGTCCTGTGGGATCCATGCCTGGTTCATTTTTATGAACGTCAGCTTGTCCACATTGGCTGTAGACAGGCGGCTGCGTTTGTCTGTAATGACGCCCCCTGCCGTGCTGAATACACGTTCAGACAAAACGCTGGCTGCCGGGCAGGCCAGCACCTCCAAGGCATAAAAGGCTAGCTCTGGCCACGTGGACAATTTAGAGACCCAGAAGTTGAATGGGGCCGAACCATCAGTCAGTACGTGGAGGGGTGTGCACACGTACTGTTCCACCATGTTAGTGAAATGTTGCCTCCTGCTAACACGTTGCGTATCAGGTGGTGGTGCAGTTAGCTGTGGCGTGTTGACAAAAGTTTTCCACATCTCTGCCATGCTAACCCTGCCCTCAGAGGAGCTGGCCGTGACACAGCTGCCTTGGCGACCTCTTGCTCCTCCTCTGCCTTGGCCTTGGGCTTCCACTTGTTCCCCTGTGACATTTGGGAATGCTCTCAGTAGCGCGTCTACCAACGTGCGCTTGTACTCGCGCATCTTCCTATCACGCTCCAGTGCAGGAAGTAAGGTGGGCACATTGTCTTTGTAGCGTGGATCCAGCAGGGTGGCAACCCAGTAGTCCGCACAGGTTAAAATGTGGGCAACTCTGCTGTCGTTGCGCAGGCACTGCAGCATGTAGTCGCTCATGTGTGCCAGGCTGCCCAGGGGTAAGGACAAGCTGTCCTCTGTGGGAGGCGTATCGTCATCGTCCTGCCTTTCCCCCCAGCCACGCACCAGTGATGGACCCGAGCTGCGTTGGGTGCCACCCCGCTGTGACCATGCTTCATCCTCATCCTCCTCCACCTCCTCCTCATCCTCGTCCTCCTCGTCCTCCAGTAGTGGGCCCTGGCTGGCCACATTTGTACCTGGCCTCTGCTGTTGCCAAAAACCTCCCTCTGAGTCACTTCGAAGAGACTGGCCTGAAAGTGCTAAAAATGACCCCTCTTCCTCCTCCTCCTCCTCCTCCTCCTGGGCCACCTCCTCTTCCATCATCGCCCTAAGTGTTTTCTCAAGGAGACATAGAAGTGGTATTGTAACGCTGATAACGGTGTCATCGCCACTGGCCATGTTGGTGGAGTACTCGAAACAGCGCAACAGGGCACACAGGTCTCGCATGGAGGCCCAGTCATTGGTGGTGAAGTGGTGCTGTTCTGTAGTGCGACTGACCCGTGCGTGCTGCAGCTGAAACTCCACTATGGCCTGCTGCTGCTCGCACAGTCTGTCCAGCATGTGCAAGGTGGAGTTCCACCTGGTGGGCACGTCGCATATGAGGCGGTGAGCGGGAAGGCCGAAGTTACGCTGTAGCGCAGACAGGCGAGCAGCGGCAGGATGTGAACGCCGGAAGCGCGAACAGACGGCCCGCACTTTATGCAGCAGCTCTGACATGTCGGGGTAGTTGTGAATGAACTTCTGCACCACCAAATTCAGCACATGCGCCAAGCAAGGGATGTGCGTCAAATTGGCTAGTCCCAGAGCTGCAACGAGATTTCGCCCATTATCACACACCACCAGGCCGGGCTTGAGGCTCACCGGCAGCAACCACTCGTCGGTCTGTTGTTCAATACCCCGCCACAACTCCTGTGCGGTGTGGGGCCTGTCCCCCAAACATATGAGTTTCAGAATGGCCTGCTGACGTTTACCCCGGGCTGTGCTGAAGTTGGTGGTGAAGGTGTGTGGCTGACTGGATGAGCAGGTGGAAGAAGAGGAGGAGGAAGCCGAGAAGGAGGAGGTGGCAACAGGAGGCAAAGAATGTTGCCCTGCGATCCTTGACGGCGGAAGGACGTGCGCCAAACAGCTCTCCGCCTGGGGCCCAGCTGCCACTACATTTACCCAGTGTGCAGTTAGGGAGATATAGCGTCCCTGGCCGTGCTTACTGGTCCACGTATCTGTGGTTAGGTGGACCTTGCTACAGATGGCGTTGCGCAGTGCACACTTGATTTTATCGGATACTTGGTTGTGCAGGGAAGGCACGGCTCTCTTGGAGAAGTAGTGCCGGCTGGGAACAACATACTGTGGGACAGCAAGCGACATGAGCTGTTTGAAGCTGTCTGTGTCCACCAGCCTAAATGACAGCATTTCATAGGCCAGTAGTTTAGAAATGCTGGCATTCAGGGCCAGGGATCGAGGGTGGCTAGGTGGGAATTTACGCTTTCTATCAAATGTTTGTGAGATGGAGAGCTGAACGCTGGCGTGTGACATGGTTGAGACGCTTGGTGACGGAGGTGGTGGTGGTGGTGTTGGTGGTACATCCCCTGTTTGCTGGGCGGCAGGTGCCAACGTTCCTCCAGAGGCGGAGGAAGAGGCCGAGGCGGCAGCAGCAGAATAGGCCGAGGCGGCAGCAGCAGAAGAGGTAGCAGGGGGAGCCTGAGTGACTTCCTTGGTTTTAAGGTGTTTACTCCACTGCAGTTCATGCTTTGCATGCAGGTGCCTGGTCATGCAGGTTGTGCTCAGGTTCAGAACGTTAATGCCTCGCTTCAGGCTCTGATGGCACAGCGTGCAAACCACTCGGGTCTTGTCGTCAGCACATTGTTTGAAGAAGTGCCATGCCAGGGAACTCCTTGAAGCTGCCTTTGGGGTGCTCGGTCCCAGATGGCGGCGGTCAGTAGCAGGCGGAGTCTCTTGGCGGCGGGTGTTCTGCTTTTGCCCACTGCTCCCTCTTTTGCTACGCTGTTGGCTCGGTCTCACCACTGCCTCTTCCTCCGAACTGTGAAAGTCAGTGGCACGACCTTCATTCCATGTGGGGTCTAGGACCTCATCGTCCCCTGCATCGTCTTCCACCCAGTCTTGATCCCTGACCTCCTGTTCAGTCTGCACACTGCAGAAAGACGCAGCAGTTGGCACCTGTGTTTCGTCATCATCAGAGACATGCTGAGGTGGTATTCCCATGTCCTCATCATCAGGAAACATAAGTGGTTGTGCGTCAGTGCATTCTATGTCTTTCACCGCTGGGGAAGGGCTAGGTGGATGCCCTTGGGAAACCCTGCCAGCGGAGTCTTCAAACAGCATAAGAGACTGCTGCATAACTTGAGGCTGAGACAGTTTCCCTGGTATGCATGGGGGTGATGTGACAGACTGATGGGGTTGGTTTTCAGGCGCCATCTGTGCGCTTTCTGCAGAAGACTGGGTGGGAGATAATGTGAACGTGCTGGATCCACTGTCGGCCACCCAATTGACTAATGCCTGTACCTGCTCAGGCCTTACCATCCTTAGAACGGCATTGGGCCCCACCATATATCGCTGTAAATTCTGGCGGCTACTGGGACCTGAGGTAGTTGGTACACTAGGACGTGTGGATGTGGCAGAACGGCCACGTCCTCTCCCAGCACCAGAGGGTCCACTAACACCACCACGACCATGTCCACGTCCGCGTCCCTTACTAGATGTTTTTCTCATTGTTATGGTTCACCACAACAACAAATATATTATTTGGCCCAATGTATTGTATTCAAATTCAGCGGGATATAAATTTGAGGCCTAGTATTTAGGCGCTGGGTGACCGGTATGGATTTAGTGACAGAATTAGACTTGGAAATGCACAGAAGCGTGTGTGTGAAGTTATTCTGAATGACCCTATGTGCACCTTGAATATTATATACCCTTTTTGGGATAGATTTCAAATAGCTCTGATATAGCAGGAACCACTAAATTATGAAATTGCTAAATTGGGAATTGTATTTCAACCCAGAACAAAAAATGTGCTTTGACGGACACTAAATAACTTTCCCAGCTACAACAGGACAGCGGTAACGAGAGATTTAGCAGGATATAAATTTGAGGCCTAGTATTTAGGCGCTGGGTGACAGGTATGGGTTTAGTGACAGAATTAGACTTGGAAATACACAGTAGCGGGTGTGTGTGAAGTTATTCTGAATGACCCAATGTGCACCTTGAATATTATATACCCTTTTAGGGATAGATTTCAAATAGCTCTGATATAGCAGAAACCACTAAATTATGAAATTGCTAAATTGGGAATTGTATTTCAACCCAGAACAAAAAATGTGCTTTGACGGACACTAAATAACTTTCCCAGCTACAACAGGACAGCGGTAACGAGAGATTTAGCAGGATATAAATTTGAGGCCTAGTATTTAGGCGCTGGGTGACAGGTATGGGTTTAGTGACAGAATTAGACTTGGAAATACACAGTAGCGGGTGTGTGTGAAGTTATTCTGAATGACCCAATGTGCACCTTGAATATTATATACCCTTTTAGGGATAGATTTCAAATAGCTCTGATATAGCAGAAACCACTAAATTATGAAATTGCTAAATTGGGAATTGTACTTCAACCCAGAACAAAAAATGTGCTTTGACGGACACTAAATAACTTTCCCAGCTACAACAGGACAGCGGTAACGAGAGATTTAGCAGGATATAAATTTGAGGCCTAGTATTTAGGCGCTGGGTGACAGGATATGGGTTTAGTGACAGAATTAGACTTGGAAATACACAGTAGCGGGTGTGTGTGAAGTTATTCTGAATGACCCAATGTGCACCTTGAATATTATATACCCTTTTAGGGATAGATTTCAAATAGCTCTGATATAGCAGAAACCATTAAATTATGAAATTGCTAAATTGGGAATTGTACTTCAACCCAGAACAAAAAATGTGCTTTGACGGACACTAAATAACTTTCCCAGCTACAACAGGACAGCGGTAACGAGAGATTTAGCAGGATATAAATTTGAGGCCTAGTATTTAGGCGCTGGGTGACAGGTATGGGTTTAGTGACAGAATTAGACTTGAAAATACACAGTAGCGGGTGTGTGTGAAGTTATTCTGAATGACCCAATGTGCACCTTGAATATTATATACCCTTTTAGGGATAGATTTCAAATAGCTCTGATATAGCAGAAACCACTAAATTATGAAATTGCTAAATTGGGAATTGTACTTCAACCCAGAACAAAAAATGTGCTTTGACGGACACTAAATAACTTTCCCAGCTACAACAGGACAGCGGTAACGAGAGATTTAGCGGGATATAAATTTGAGGCCTAGTATTTAGGCGCTGGGTGACCGGTATGGATTTAGTGACAGAATTAGACTGGGATATGGCCAAAAAATAACCACACTATTGCTGGTTAAATGCACTTGGTGACGGGCGCAGCTTGCCCCTGATGTAGTATATGGCCAAAAAATGAACAGACTATTGCTGGTTAAATGCACTTGGTGTCACAGCTTGACCAACCACACTACTGAGGGTTAAATGCACTTGGTGACGGGCGCAGCTTGGCCCTGATGTAGTATATGGCCAAAAAATAAACAGACTATTGCTGGTTAAATGCACTTGGTGTGACAGCTTCACCCTGATGTAGGCTTTAGCCAGAAAACAACCACACCATTGAGGGTTAAATGCACTTGGTGACAGGCGCAGCTTGCCCCTGATTTTGTATATGGCCAAAAAATGAACAGACTATTGCTGGTTAAATGCACTTGGTGTGACAGCTTCACCCTGATGTAGGCTTTAGCCAAAAAACAACCACACCATTGAGGGTTAAATGCACTTGGTGACAGGCGCAGCTTGCCCCTGATTTTGTATATGGCCAAAAAATGAACAGACTATTGCTGGTTAAATGCACTTGGTGTGACAGCTTCACCCTGATGTAGGCTTTAGCCAAAAAACAACCACACCATTGAGGGTTAAATGCACTTGGTGACAGGCGCAGCTTGCCCCTGATTTTGTATATGGCCAAAAAATGAACAGACTATTGCTGGTTAAATGCACTTGGTGTGACAGCTTCACCCTGATGTAGGCTTTAGCCAAAAAACAACCACACCATTGAGGGTTAAATGCACTTGGTGACAGGCGCAGCTTGCCCCTGATTTTGTATATGGCCAAAAAATGAACAGACTATTGCTGGTTAAATGCACTTGGTGTGACAGCTTCACCCTGATGTAGGCTTTAGCCAAAAAACAACCACACCATTGAGGGTTAAATGCACTTGGTCGCAGCTTGTGCTGGCGCACCACAAGACACAAAATGGCCGCCGATCACCCCAGAAAAATGTGACTGACAAACGGTCTGGGCAGCCTAAAAACAGTGAGCAATTGAGGATCAGCAGCTCAATGATCCACAGCTGCAGATCGATCAGTTAATCAAGTCCTTTGGAGGAGTTAATCTGCCTAATCTCGCCCTACTGTCGCAGCCGCAACCTCTCCCTACGCTAATCAGAGCAGAGTGACGGGCGGCGCTATGTGACTCCAGCTTAAATAGAGGCTGGGTCACATGGTGCTCTGGCCAATCACAGCCATGCCAATAGTAGGCATGGCTGTGATGGCCTCTTGGGGCAAGTAGTATGACGCTTGTTGATTGGCTGCTTTGCAGCCTTTCAAAAAGCGCCAAGAAAGCGTCACAAAAGCGCCAAGAAAGCGACGAACACCGAACCCGAACCCGGACTTTTACGAAAATGTCCGGGTTCGGGTCCGTGTCACGGACACCCCAAAATTCGGTACGAACCCGAACTATACAGTTCGAGTTCGCTCATCCCTACTTACTAGTTATCGCATGACGCCTGTAACTTGATTGGCTTGAGGCGGTAATAACCAGTGAGCTCCATCCTCTGCAGTGAATGAAAATACTGATTTATGAATAAGAGTCAGAATGGAGGGAAATTACGCCACTTTTTCGGTAAAAATGATTTTTTAACAAGTTCCTGCAGCATGTCCCCGAAATAGAAGATTCATACTTACCTGCTCCCCTCCACTCCAGTCTAGTCCTCCTCACTGCCCCTGTTTCCTCCATTTTCCAGTCCCTGTGCGGTTTACACCTAGCAGTGCATGGGCACCTCTCCAGTCAATTATTGGCTTCAATGTTGTCACACTGCTTGTGGCCACATCACTGCTTAAAGAGGACCTTTCACTTGTATAAACTATGTGAACTGAGTATGCTGCCATATAGAGCAGCGCCCGGGGATCTCACTCCATTTACTATTATCCCCGTGCGCTGCTCCGTTCTCCCGTTATAGGCTCAGGTACCTTTGCTCCTTAAGTTATAGTAGGCGGGTCTTCCCTTGTCCTGTGGGCGTCTCCTTCTCCTAGGCTGCAGCGCTGGCCAATCGCAGCGCACAGCTCACAGCCTGGGAGAAAAAAACCTCCCAGGCTGTGAGCTGTGCGCTGCGATTGGCCAGCGCTGCAGCCTAGGAGAAGGAGACGCCCACAGGACGAGGGAAGACCCGCCTACTATAATTTAAGGAGCAAAAGTACCGGAGCCTATAACGGGAGAACGGAGCGGCGCCCGAGGATAATAGTAAGTGCAGTGAGATCCCCGGGCGCCGCTCTATATGGCAGCATACTCAGTTCACATAGTTTATACAAGGTCCTCTTTAAGGCAGTCATTGACTGGAGCGGTGCAAGTGACTATGCCCATGTCCAGCAGGATGTAAACAGCTCCGGGACTGGAAGATGTAGGCAGCGGGGGCAGTGCAGAGGACCAGAGTAGGGGAGTAGGTAAGTATAACTCTTCAGGGCTATGCTGCAGGAATTTGTTGAAAAATCTTTTTTAGCGGGAAATCCCTTTAAGCCCCTATTACACTGCACAACATTCGGGACAATTACTGGGAACAAGTGTTTATGGGAATGCTCATTTCTGATATCTGGTCTGTATGATCATGCCGCTCATCAGCTGATAAAAAAAGGATCACTCATTTGTCAGCTGATTTGCATATTTAATCAGCATGAACAATGTAAAATTATCGTCAGCATACCTCTCTGTGTAATCAGTGAAGCGCTATTGATAATCAATAAAACTAAATGAAAGAGGAATGACTGTGGTAGTGATCATTCCTCCCCATTCACTTTGCATTGGCTCATGTAATAGGCCGATGCAAATGAACACCGATCAACATTGTTTTTATTTACAGCCCCTTGAAATAGAGTAATGTGACAATGCGACCCCCAGACCAAAAAAAGGTTGTGCACCCCTGTGTTAGAGCTTTAAATTAGACAGCTTGGTCTATATAGGTCTGAAAGGGCATCTGTCAGCAGATTTGTACCTATGACACTGGCTGACCTGTTACATGTGCTTCTGGCAGCTGAAGATATCTCTGACGGTCCCATGAGTAAAATTTAGTTTTAATATATGCAAATGAGCTTCTAGGAGCAACAAGGGCGTTACCGTTACACCAAAAGGCTCTGCTCTCTTTGTAACTGCTGTACCATCTCCACTTTGACTAACAGGGCCAGGCCGTGTTAACGGGATCATAGCTGGCCTTGAATTCTTCTAAAGGTTATCAAAATGGAGAGTGTGCAGCATTTTCAGAGAGAGCAGAGACTCTAGCAGTAATAACAGTGCCCCCGTTGCTCCTAGAGGCTCATTTGCATATATTAAAACTTAATTTTTCTCAGTAAAAGGGGCACATATGCAAATGGTCCCAACACAGATGCCTTCAGCTGCCAAGCGCACATGTAACAGGTCAGCCAGTGTCATAGGTACAAATCTGCTGACAGATGCCCTTTAATGAATCCTCCAAAAACATGATTAGATCGACTATTCTATGTGCAATGCTTTTACATGTTTCCCCTTAGGGTTATGCCTTTCCTTTAATTGATTAATACCAATGCATCTGATAGCTTTTACTGTATTTTGTATTTTTTTTTTTATTGATGCCCTTTCACATTGTGTTTTTTAATATTATTATCATTATTAGTGATGAGCAAGCATGCTTGGCCGAACTGCTGTTCCGATCCGAGTGCTCGGCTGAATAATTCAGGTGCTCGAATACAATTTAATACAATGGAAGTCATTGGGAGACAACCAGGCACCCCCTGCATGGAAGAGAAGAAAGTGTCTGGTTCATAAAAAAAGGTTAGAAATTGATAAAAAAAAATCCCATCAGAATGGTTTAGCAACAGCATTAAGAGGATTGCTGGATGTATCTTAGACTCCTATTATGTACGACATACAATAGACAACCACACAAAGGCTATATGCCAAAAGCCAGGTATGTACAAGCCATCCATCTATCCATGAGACAAATAACAGCCAGCATATCTTACAATGGCAGTCTTGTGCACAATAAGGTATTCCAAACCAGCTTTCATCTGACTGACCAGTTAACCTCAAAGTTTTTTTGCATGTGTTGGATAGCTTGGGTGGACCTGCACACCTAGATCAATATCATTAGGGCGACAAAAAGTTTTCCGATTGTCCTAACATAATATTCAATAACCTTTCTATACAGTTTTGTCATGTAAAAACTGATTTGCATAAACATGGGCATATGGGAAAGACATGCAAATAAGCAGAATCTCTCATGAACAGTGCCCTCTATTAGTTGCATAGTGTTATAACAAGACTATTCGCTGAGATCATATTCGCTATATTGCTCTATATTCATATTTTAGAATATTCGTAATATTCAAAAAACAAAATATATAGCAATATAGCGAATATTATGTAATAATTATGTGGTAAGTCAGTGATAATATCTAACACTGCAAAAGCTGGGTAATAACTCAATGTAGATCGCGAGTTATTACCCAGCTTTCCTAGTGTCAGATTTTATCACTGAGTTATTACCCAGCTTTCCCAGTTTCAGATTTTATCACTGAGTTATTACCCAGCTTTCCCAGTGTCAGATATCATACTAGTGTAGATCGCGAATATTCTAATCGCAAATTTTTATTGCAAATTTTCCATGCAAAAGGCTACACTAATAAGCTTGTCATAAGACTCAGTCTAATATTCTTGTCTGAAGACTATGAAACCAATAGATGGCGCTATTGAGTTATGAACAGCGGCCTCTATTGGTTTCATAGTCTTCTGACAAAACTATTAGTCTGTTGTCATAAGACTTTGAAACCAATAGAGGGCACTGTGCATAACTCAATAGTGCCATCTATTGGTTTTCATAGTCTTTATTAGTGGGAGTTTTTCCCCCCTTTTAGCTGCTATTTGTAATGTATGAAATAAAGACATATGTATCTTTTATTACTATTTGGATCATATCTTGAAATGGTGTTTGTTATTTATTGGTTTTTGAGAAAGGGTCCTTGTGATGTTAATTTTTACAGTAGCCAGAACAATGTGACATTATTTTATTCATTTTTTTCTCTTGATGATTTCTTGTAAGGGCTCTTTCACACCTGCGTTCTTTTCTTCCGGCATAGAGTTCCGTCGTCGGGGCTCTATGCCGGAAGAATCCTGATCAGTTTTATCCTAATGCATTCTGAATGGAGAGAAATCCGTTCAGGATGCATCAGGATGTCTTCAGTTCAGGACTGGAACGTTTTTTGGCCGGAGAAAATACCGCAGCATGCTGTGCTTTTTGCTCCGGCCAAAAATCCTGAAGACTTGCCGCAAGGCCGGATCCGGAATTAATGCCCATTGAAAGGCATTGATCCGGATCCGGCCTTAAGCTAAACGTAGTTTCGGCGCATTGCCGGATCCGACGTTTAGCTTTTTCTGAATGGTTACCATGGCTGCCGGGACGCTAAAGTCCTGGCAGCCATGGTAAAGTGTAGTGAGGAGCGGGGGAGCAGCATACTTACCGTCCGTGCGGCTCCCGGGGCGCTCCAGAGTGACGTCAGGGCGCCCCAAGCGCATGGATCACGTGATCGCATGGCACGTCATCCATGCGCATGGGGCGCTCTGACGTCATTCTGGAGCGCCCCGGGAGCCGCGCAGACTGTAAGTATGCCGCTCCCCGCTCCTACTATGGCAACCAGGACTTTAATAGCGTCCTGGCTGCTATAGTAACACTGAAAGCATTTTGAAGACGGATCCGTCTTCAAATGCTTTCAGTACACTTGCGTTTTTCCGGATCCGGCGTGTAATTCCGGCAAGTGGAGTACACGCCGGGTCCGGACAACGCAAGTGTGAAAGAGGCCTTAATTGGTTTTAAAAAAGTGGAAAAACAATAGTATCAAAAATGCACAGACCTTTGTGTTGCAATTTACAGAAGTAATAATTCATGGAGAATTCTCAGTGAATTATTATTTTTGAGTGAGAGGTGGTACCTTATTTATCACTACAGTCCGTGAATTGTTTAATTTACAGAAGCACCATAAAGCATTCTAGAAAATTCATACTAAGGGTACTTTCACACTTGCGGCAGAGTGATCCGGCAAGCAGTTCCATCGCCGGAACTGCCTGCTGGATCCGGCAATCTGCATGCAAACGGACAGCATTTGTAGACTGATCTGGATCGGTCTTTACAAATGCATTACAAGAACAGATCTGTCTGTCCGTTTGTCATACAGACAAACGGATCCGTTTCTATTTTTTCTTCACATTTTTAAAGGTCTGCGCATGTGCAGACTGGAAGGACGGATCCGGCATTGCAGTATTTTTTATGTCGGATCCGGCACTAATACATTCCTATGGAAAGAAATGCCGGCATTCAGGCAAGTGTTCAGTTTTTTTGGCCGGAGATAAAACCACAGCATGCTGCGGTTTTATCTTTTGCCTGATCAGTCAAAATGACGAAACTGAAAACATCCTGAACAGATTGCTCTCAGAATGCATGGGGATAAAACTGATCAGTTATTTTCCGGTATAGAGCCCTAGGTCGGAACTCTATGCCGGAAAAGAAAAACGTGATTGTGAAAGTACCCTAATAAAAATTGTATTACAGAACAACCTGTTGACAATTTATTGTCAATATTCTGCATTATTATCATAAAAATCTACAGATGGAAAATGCTACAAAAACATCACCCCAAGAATATGCTGAGGGGAAAAAGAACAAAAAAAAAAAAAAAAAAAAAAAAAGGAAATAAGGTGCGAAAAATAAAATTACATTGAGGGAATATTTAAATGTTGCTACATAAGTACATAGTGCTGGGTGTTTTAAATAAATATACAGCACTTACCTTGACAGATTTACCTGTTTTGCTTATTATACACTTTACAGAGTGATACTGTGCAGCTATGCAACTGATGTTATGCTGCTATTTAATTCCATTTCATGAGCCCTCTTTGGGCATTGCTTGTTTTTCTTTTAATTATCCTTTGGTTTTTGCAACACTCCTGTTTTACACATTTTTATGTTTGTGTCTTTAATTTTATATGGAAGAATAACATAAACGACAGCTTTAAAAAATAAATTATATCCCATAATACCAAATCTAGCCATTAGATGTCACTATAGGTCTACACAATAGAAAATATCCAGCGTCAGATGACCGTATGTACCTACTGTATCCACAATAAGATTTCTTATGGTAAAAGTAGAATAAAATATTTAAACACTATCTAAACATTACTAAATATTAAGGTATTTGAAGCTACTAAGGAGAAAGGTAACCAACAAACCAAAATGCCATAAATGAAAAAAAAAAACATCCAGGGCCGGCTCCAGGTTCATGTGGGCCCTTGGGCTATAAATCCCAGTGGGCCCCCTTGAGGCATTTTCATGTCCCACTGTGGCTCCCACACTGTATAATGACCACAAGTAGCCCCTATATAGTATTATGACCACTAGTGGCCCTTCACACGGTATAATAACCCCCCAATGCCCCAAAACACAGTATAATGACCCACAGTGGCCCCACACACAGTATAATGACCCCACAGTGGCCCTCCATTTAGAATAATAACCCCCAGTCACCCCCATTCAGAATAATGACCCCCAATGGCCCCCACACTGGGGGTTATACTGTATGGAGGGGGCACTGGGGGCCATTGTACTGTATGGAGTTCACTAGATGTCATTATATTGAATTGGGGCTCTGGTGGTCATCATACTGAATGGAGGGTCATTGGGGATCATTATACTAAATGGGGGGCACTGGGAGTCATTATACTGTGTAAGGGGCCCTCACAGTGTAAATGACCCCCCCCCCCCCCCCAGTGGCCCCCTCACATACCTATCATTGCCGGAGAGCCGGCGGTCCGGTCAATCCTTAACCGCAGTCCCTTGCGCTCCTTCTCTCCTCAGACCCGCTGCAGCAGTGAGGCACACGTCATGATGTCACTGCTGGAAGAAAGAAAGACACATTTTTGTACGCCCCCCTCACCCACCAGTGGGATCACATCATGTTTTTCCTATCGGTTTGATGTATAGAAATGTGCAGCTCTCCACGTTTTTGTATCCTGCAGAGGCCAGTAAAAAAATGCATACATTAAAGTATATGGTTTTTTTTACAATCGAACTGTACGGTGAACGGACGCCATTGTGCGGCATCAGTCTGAGGCATCTGTTAACGCATGCATTTTTGGTATGCATTAAATGGATGGCAAAAATAGGATGTGAACCTTAGTGTCAGAATAAGCACCAGTACACAGCAGAGCAGCATGGTGGAGAGGGGAGGCCGCCATGTACTGACAGAGCGCTGCCTGGTCCTGGTGGTCAGGGATGAGGACTGTGTTTCCCAAGGATCATTTAGAATCTATATACTATAAAGATATTATCCCTACCCCAAATAATAATACAATTAGGGGGTCATTTATTATATAGAAATACGTCTATATTAGGTGTATTTCTGACACAGATTGTGGCGCAAAGATCCTTAGCACCGCAATCTGCTCATGCCAGGTCTAAAAAAGGTGGCATGGGCAGGGAAAGGGATATAGTTAAGGCCATACAGTTATTAGATACCATCGCCATACAGTGACCAGATAACATCTCTGTACAGTGAGCGGATAACACTGCCATACAGTGACCAGATAAAATGGCATAAGAGGGCACAGTACAGGGATTAACTAGGGGCACTGTACAGGGTGTGGTAAGAGGGCACAATGCAGGATATAAGGGGGAAAAGTATGGGTAGAGGGGAACAGTAGGGGGTAGGTGGCAGAGTACGAGGTGGGGGGCACAGTCACATGACCCTGTGGTCCTTATGGTGAATGCAGTTCAGACGCCACCATAATGAGAGCATAGGAGTGAGACAGGGGCCCGGGGCCCTGGATGGACAGGAGGGGTGAACACAGCAAGTAGGTGGAAGGGGCTCTGAGGGGGACTCATACAAGAAGTAGGAGCAGGAGGTCTGTGCAGGGCAGCAACAGGAGATAGGAGGGTGGAACAGGAGCTCTGGATACATGAGGGAGGAAAGGAGACAGCAGGGGCTCCATGAGGATGAGATAGGACAGGATATGAGGGAGGCAGGTGTCATGGAGGCAAACTGCTTAATGAAGCAGTAAAACAACTCCTGTCCCACAGAGAAGAGACAGTCACAGTGCAGACTCACTGACAAACTCTGCCTGTCTGAAGCTGGTAAGGTAACCTGTTGCTCTGCTAAACGGAGTGAAGAGGGGGCGTGTCTTAAGCTCTGCAGTAGTGATGGACGAACATCGGCCGGGACGACTCGCGAACGCGATCACGCGAACGTGATTAAATGTTCCCGTAAACCGCAAGTTCGCGGCGGGCCCCATTCACTTTAATAACAGGCAAACCTGAAAAACCTTCAGGTCATTATTGCAGCCACAAAATACTTACAAGAAGTGCACAAATCGTCCCAAAACATGGACAGTGACATACCAGAGGGGAATCAATGACAAAAATTCCCACAATAAATATGTATTTTAATCAGGGACAATTTTTGTATTGGTTGAAATTTGATAACACGTGGTCGTCACAGGTGTTGAATTCCTCCGAGGTCCCAAACATTAGGCATTCACCGGACAGAAAAGGCGGATATGTGTGGGCTGGGATGAGTAATTCAATTAAAAGTGGTCGTCACAGGTGTTGAATTCCTCAGAGATCCATGACTCATTTATTTTTAGAAATGTGAGGTAGTCCACACTGTTGTGAGCTAGGCGAGTGCGCTTATCGGTCATGATCCCCCCTGCTGCGCTGAACGTCCTTTCGGACAGGACACTCGACGAGGGTCAAGCCAAGAGTTCCATGGCAAATTGTGCCAGCTCTGGCCACAGGTCAAGCCTGCATACCCAGTAGTCAAGGGGTTCCTCGCTTCTCAGAGCGTCCACATCGGCTGTTAACCCGATGTAGTTGGACACCTGTGGGTCTAGTCATTCCCTGAGGCTGGATCCGGAGGGCAGCTGTCGATGGGTTGGCTGCAAGAATGATCTCATATCCGAAGTGACCAACACATCTTCAAACTGCCCTCTTCTTGCATTCGCTGTAGGATTGGTACTCGCAACTGTTTCTCTGTGGGTGGAAATTTTTCTGCCAGCGGAATGCAGCATCTCTCAAAGCAAGGCCTGGATATGCTGCATTCTGACAGCCCTCTGTGATGCTGGTAACATGTCCACCATTTTGTGTTTAACCGGGGGTCTAAGTACATTGCCACCCAGTACTGGTCCTTGCCCTTTATGCTTTTAATACGGGGGGTTCTTCTTCAAACCCTGGAGAGTGAAGGCCCCCATTTGCACTAAATTGGAAGCAGTGGAGCACCCTGGCTCCTTCTCATCGCCCAGAAGAATGTCGTCCTTGGTCTCCTCACCCCATCCACGGACAACACCAGGGATCCCAGAAAAGTTTAAAGCCTGCTCTTCTTGCTCCTCCCCCCAGACACCATCCTCCTCTGACTCCTCTTCAGACTCCTGCTGACTTGTCTCAGATGGAGTAGCCCCCCCCCCCCCCTGGGAATTCATTCAGCATTGCGACTCCTCATCTTCCAGCTCCTGCTCCTCGACGACTTGATCAATGACACAACGCAATGCATGCTCCAGAAAGAAGGCGTAAAATACGATGAAGGCACCCTGGCTGCAACTGACCAGTTTGGTGATCTCATTAAATGGCCACAGAAGTCTGCATACATCGAGCATGAGCAGCCACTGGCGGGGTGAAAAAAAAACAAGCTCCCCAGGACTTGTCCTGCCAAAGAGTTTGTACAGGTAGTCGTTAACGGCATGTTTTTGCTGGAGCAGCCTATCAAGTATATACAAGGTGGAGTTCCAGCGCATCGGGCAGTCACAAATCAAATGTCTGACGGGCAAATGGTGTTACTGCTGAACGTCAGCAAGGCGAGCCATGGCCGTGTAAGATCTGGCCAGAGATTTTCCTGGCCTGCCGCAAGAGGTCCTGGACCCCGGGGTATTTGGCAATGAATCGCTGCACGACTAAGTTCAGGACGTGTGCCATTCACGGCACATGTGTCATTTTGCCCTGTTTCAGCGCACTCAGCAGATTGGCACCATTGTCGCACACCACTTTACCAACTGTCAAATTGAGCTGGGTTAGCCACTGATCGGCCTGTGACCGCAGAGCTGAAAGCAGTGCAGGGCTGGTGTGGCTCTTGGCTTCCAGGCACAAAAGCTCCAGCACAGCATGGCAACGTCTTACCTGGCACGTCGAATAGGTTCAGGGGAGCTTGGGGGGTGCAACAGAAGAGGTGGTAGAAGTGGAAAAGGAGGAGTCAGCTGAGGAGGTGACGGAGGATAGAGTAAGAGGAGGAGAAGAAGAGGCAGGCCTGCATGCAATCCGTGGCACTAACACCAGATCTACATGGATGCCACGGTTTGCATGCTTGATGGCCGTCAGAAGGTTCACCCAGTGGGCAGTAAAAGTTATGTACCTTCCCTGCCCGTGTTTGCTAGACCACGTGTCTGTGGTCAGATGTATCTTGGCATGGACACTGTGTGCCAGAGATACATTCACTTGCCTCTGAACATGGCCATATAGCTCTGGGATGCCCTTCTGGGAGAAATATTTCCTTCCGGGGACCTTCCATTGCGGTGTGCCAATGGCCTCCGAGTCCACCAGTTTTTTATGGCAGTAGTTGGTGGGCTAGCAGTTCTGACAAGCTGACGGTCAGCCGTTCAGAAAGAGGGTTATACGGTGTCATCAACATTTTAAGTTCGAACATTTGGGCCACGGAAGCCTGCCTTTTGCCAGATGAAAGCTAAACGGTGGAAGGTGGAGTAGAGGACAAATGAGAGGAGAGAGGAGAAGGAGAAGAGGCAGAATGTGGAACGCTGGGAGTGTGGCTTTGTCGGTTCTGACGTTGTTGCTCCCACTGGATTCGGTAATGGAAGGCTAGGTGCCTTCTTAAGGCAATCGTCCCTAGGTGAGTGTTGGGCTTACCGCGACTTATGCATTGACAGCACAGGCTGATGATGGCAACACTATTGTCAGCAGCTGATAAGTTAAAAAAAAGCATACACTGCGGAGCCATGTGTCGGCGTCCTGGGAGCGCCAGATGTGACCGTGCATGGTGGATGGCTCGCTCCAGATACATTTGCAGTCTGCTATTTGCCTCCCTATCATGTTGCTAGTCAAGATCAGTTATACATTACACTGCGCCCTTGAAATAAATAATACAATGCACTGCATCCCTGAAATAAATAATACAATGCACTTATCACCTGAAATAAATAATACAATGCCCTGCTCCCCTGAAATAAATAATACAATGCCCTGCTCCCCTGAAATAAAATATACATTACACTGCTTCCCTGAAATAAATAATACAATACACTGCTTCCCTAAAATATATAATGCAATGCACTGCATCCCCTAAAATATATAATACATTGCACTGCATCCCTGAAATAAATAATACAACGCACTGCTCCCCTGAAATAAATAATACAATGCACTCTGCTGAATGTTGGGTACTGGGTGAGTTGGCCAAGGTTAGTTGTCAGCAATATAAAAAAAACATCTTTTATTTAAGATAGTTTTTGGCATGACTTTTGATAGCATGTTCCTGGTTTTCTAAAAACAGTCCCACTATGAGTACATGGGTAAACCTGGTGAATACAAATAAGAAATATGAATATATTTTGTATAAGCAGAGAAAGGCTGAGAAAAAATGGATTGGAACCTGGGGAGACTAGAACTCAGAGAGCATCCCCCGCTCTCTACCCGTCAACGCTACTCCTCGACCTTAGGACGGAGGAGTGGCGCTGAAGGAAGGCGCATTGCAGGGGGGGAGTTTTTGTGGGGTTAAAAGAAAACATGTTGTTGATATATGTTAATGATGATATGATTTATGTAATGGTTATTGTTGGACAACTAATAAAGTATTTAATAATTAAAAAAATATGACAATGCACTGCTCCCCTGAAATAAATAATACATTGCACAGGACCCCTGAAATAAATAATACAATGCACTGCATCCCTGAAATAAATAATATATTGCACTGTATCCCCTGAAATAAATAATACAATGCACTGCATCCCTGAAATAAATAATATATTGCACTGTATCCCCTGAAATAAATAAATATATTGCACTGTATCCCCTGAAATAAATAATACAATGCACTGCACCCCTGAAATAAATAATACGATGCACTGCATCCCTGAAATAAATAATATATTGCACTGTATCCCCTGAAATAAATAATACAATGCACTGCACCCCTGAAATAAATAATACGATGCACTTGCACTGCATCCCTGATGTAAATAATACATTGTACAGGACCCCTGAAATAAATAATAAAATGCACTACATCCCTGAAATAAATAATACATTGCACTGAACCACAAAATAAAAAATACAATGCACTGCGTCCCTGAAATAAATAGTACATTGCGTAGGACCCCTGAAATAAATAATACATTGCACTGAACCACAAAATAAAAAATACAATGCACTGTGTCCCTGAAATAAATAGTACATTGCGTAGGACCCCTGAAATAAAAAATACAATGCACTGCGTCCCTGAAATAAATAATACATTGCACTGAACCACAAAATAAAAAATACAATGCACTGCGTCCCTGAAATAAATAGTACATTGCGTAGGACCCCTGAAATAAATAATACATTGCACTGAACCACAAAATAAAAAATACAATGCACTGTGTCCCTGAAATAAATAGTACATTGCGTAGGACCCCTGAAATAAAAAATACAATGCACTGCGTCCCTGAAATAAATAATACATTGCACTGAGCCCCTAAAATAAATAATATATTGCACTGCGTCCCTGAATTAAATAATTGTAGCCACAGCACTCATCCACAGAAGGCCTTTGTTGGGTGCTTGGCTCTTTAAGAGTCCTTCTCCACCCTCAGGACACAATATAGCCAAAAAAACTATTATTTCAGACAGCACTCCAACTTTTGAGTTTTATCTGCTTCTTTCTATTTCATTATAGTTCAGCTATATGAAGTGCAGTAGAGCATTCATGTGCAGAATGTTCAGAACATAGAAATTTATTCAATCAGAACATAGGCAACATTTCGGGTCTATATTTGAATAATCCTTTATCAAGCTGCGGTCTGTGTACCTCCTGGCGAAAGTTCAAGTAAATGTCGCCGCTTTTCTGCAGTAGTTCAGAAAAGGGCAGAGAAGCTCAAAAAGTCGCAAATTGTGGTGCACACATGTGGCATAAAGAGGTCAATAAATGTTCCTCAATGTGTATGATCAGAGTCATCACTGCATGTAATACTATGTAGTATTGTTTTCTCCTGTATGTGTGACGGCAATGAATGCGAACAGGCCTTTACCACTGAGGCTGGGGGGTTGGACCAAGAATTTGATACATATGCATTGGGCCCGAATCTTTTGAGCAACACCCCTGAACTGGGGTCACAAGCGAGGTGAAAACATCTCCCTTTTGTCTTGTCTACTGGCAGGGACTCAGAAGATAGCCTTGTTACAACTCTAGCATATTCTATCCAAAATATTCTTTGCATCACTGTTATCAAAATTCAAGTCTTTTTTAAGGACAGAGGAAGCATAACACCTCAGTTCCACGGGTTGGAAAAGGCTTGTGACTCGATGAATACGGATTTAAGTGCACTTCAAAATTCCAGTCACAAGAAGCATTATGACTATAAATCAGGAAAGTGAAAAAACATTGCTTCACTGTGAAAAATCGGGCGTCAGTTTTGTGGTGAATTTTATCTTGCAAAACACTTCTTATTATTTTTTTTAATTATTGGCCCTGCAGATGTTAAGGATATTGAGGTTTGTTTTTTACATTATAAAGCAGGAAAGATGAAGATTATTTATTTTTCATTTTTTTGTACTTTTAGTTGCACTAGGTTACTTGAACATGTTTTATCCCCTGTATAATGCACTATCCTAGTTGAACCTTGTCGCACTCTGTGGTTCTCGCTTGGAGTAGGGTTCCCACCCCAATTGTAAGAGATGCAATAAACTCCAGCATAAATTGTAGTTAGATGATTATTTTATTGTTTCCAGGTTACTGCGGATATACAGTATGTACAGTATGTAACATATCTGTAAAGAATAAATCAAGGCAACTGGACTTACTGTAGATTTACAGTATGTAACGTTTCGGCCCAATGGCCTTCTTCAGACTAATGCCGCTAATGGAGAAAATGATAAGGTAGGCGCAGTATAGTTTGCGGATATGCCGCTGTGGTGATGAGCGCTCATCACCACAGCGGCATATCTGCAAACTATACTGTGCCTACCTTATCTTTTTCTCCATTAGCGGCATTAGTCTGAAGAAGGCCATTGGGCCGAAACGTTACATACTGTATAGCTGCAGTAACCTGGAAACAATTAAATAATCATCTAACTACAATTTATAATGGAGTTTGTTGCCTCACTGTATAATGCACTGCAATAATTCAGCATAATGCTGGTCGGATCATACTAATCATCGTAGGCTCTGTCCCCTGTGCACTGAATGCATACAAAAGCAGCCCAACTCCAATCTCCAATTTAACCCTTATAGTTTACATTGGTATTGTATGTCTAACAAGTTTAAATTGAGTCTGTCACCAGGAAATTCACTGTTGAACCAGGGAAAATGCCTTGTAATGTTATTTTAGCTGACTTTAATATTACTGTTGTGGGGGCAGTCCATGCCCTTCACTGCTCCACTCCCCCTGTGTGAACGGCCACCACCTTAGTCAACCGCTCAAACTCTCCTGGTCTCTGGCAGTCTGGACCTTCTGGAGTCCCTCTCTTCTACCCAGCAGGCTCAGCCAACGGAGTAACGCTCTGTCCACAGGGGCCTGCTTCTTGGGTAGCTCGTAGGGTGTGTGTGCTCCCTTTGGCTCTAAAGGACTAGCGTGCACACAATAATCATCCCCAGTCTATGGCTGGCTATCCAGGGGTACTTCAGGCACCTTTTACTATGGGAAGGTGCCTGAACAATAGGTTCTAGCACTCTAGTGTCTTGAAAAGATGTGCTGTTAGCTTGTCTGTCTGTGTACCAACTATTGTCTGACTTCTGGATTTGACTTTTTGTTGCCTGACCTGACCTCTGCCAAACCTCCGTTCTGACCTAGCTGCCTACCCTGACTTTGGACTGTTTATTGGACTGCACAAACTATGCCTACCTTGTCCTCAGCTTGTTCCTAACTACGGTTTTTCATGATCCCTTGGTGCTCTGCAGCAGTGTCTCTGACTCCCATGGGTCAGCAGTCACTTAACCAGATACTACTTCTATACTACTACTATAGGAAAAGGCCCCAGACTCCCTAGTGGTCAGGACTGCGGGAGTGTGCATAGGCTGGCACTTTTTCCTATAGTGTGTAAGCACAGCCATTGCTGCTGGATTTCAGGGTGGTTGTAATCTCTGGGAATTAGCATTCTATAATTGTGATGAAAAATCTAGCCAGCAAATAAGGCAATATGGACAATCACAATGCATTAGTAAGTGCCTTGTATTAACTTTGTCTACATGACAAATGCCATTTGCTGAAGTGAGACAACCCCCTTTTAGCATGGACGGTTTCTCAAAACGTTAAAGTATGAAAATGAATTTACAGTCCAAACAGTGGCAGATTAAATAGACCATAGATCTTACATTGTACCCAAAATATAGACATGCCTTTCCCACCACTCTGTCCCACCATGTCCTTAGATATCACCACATATCTGTGCTAGTATTGAATGCAGACTGTTGACATTCCCCTTGTCAAAGGGTTGTGTCCCTATGCTGACAGTATCTGATCATTGCTGATAGTATCAATCTGTTTTGGAAGACACATTCTCTTGTCAAGAGCCATGGTAATTAGGCCTAGGCTACAGTACGTGGTTGTATACTTTCTGTGGAATGCTAGACTCACTGGCAACATCCTCCCTGAATGCAGAAGTTGTGTTTCTTCACCTTCTCCATCCATTCCAGACTGCCATGGCAATTTCTCCTGACAACTCCAGAGTTTGCTGCCAAGACATCATTGGCCCATTCCTCTCCAGGCATCCCCAGACTCTATAGTAACACAAATAAATTCCAATCCGACACGAGACCACAAAATATATTCAGACCCCCAGATCAGATGCCTAAATCATGTCTCACACCAGCTTTTATAGCAGCACAAATAAATTAAGGGGTTAATTTACTATGTTGAAATACCTCTAAATTAGGTTAGTTGTGCCTCTATCTGCGACTTCGCCCTGCTCACGCCAGGTCTAAATGTGCCGCTAAGAGCCAATACCAGATCTATAAATTAAGGCAGACCCCAGAACAGTCCCAGATGCCAACAACAGTCCAAAACCCAACACGAAATCCCCTAAAGAAATATAGACCTCCAAACAACCTAAACTTAATACAGACCCAGACCCCCTAAACAAATACAGAGCCAAGAGCACAACCCCTGAAAACAGAAAACACCCAGACACTTTCATACAGCTACTCACACTCTTGAGTCTGGATCCTTGTATATTTGCTGTTTCTTCAGTAACAAGATTGACACACATACAGTATGCTAATGTGACCATATGTGTGAAGGTCTTCATTCAATAGCAGGTCCTGTACACATTTCCATTTTGTTGTTATTTTATCGGAAATTTATGGCAAAAAATGTGCCTCAGCAGCAATGTGCCATGCCTTTGTGGACTTTGGGCTCTTGGATCCTCTTTGTGCACCAGGTTCCAGGCAGCCACCAAAACTACCCATGTTGGGTCCAAACTAGATTTGCTAATGGTTGAAAATGTGGACTTAAAAAAAAAAAAGGATTAAACATCTTTCGTGAGAATGCGATGTATGTTTGGGTCATGAAAGAAGTTTTCTACTCTTTGACAATTTGGTAGTTGTTTCCTACCATCGATCAACTAGGGTAACTATATAGTGCATTTTGAAAGTCTTCAGATCCTTAACTCAGAACTTAGTTGAGGCACCTTTGGCATCAATTACAGCCTCTCGTCTTTGGTATGATGCTACAAGGTTTGCTCTCCTGGATTTGGGGATTTTCTGCCATTCATCTCTGCAGATTTCCTCAAGCTCCATCTGGTTGGATGGGGGGATCCAGGTGAATTTTACGTGTCTTTTACTGAGGAAAGGATTCTTTCTGATCACTCTGCCATAAAGCCCAGATTGGTGGAGAGGGGCAGTTTTGGTTGACCTACTGGAAGTTTCCCCCTTCTGCACACAGGATCTTCGGAGATCAGCCAGAGTGACTATTAGGTTCTTGGTCGCCTCCCTGACCAATATCCTTCTCTCCCAATTACTGAGTTTAGTGGGGCGGCGAGCTATAGGAACAACAGCCCTAAGTTGTTCTAAACTTCTTACATTTAAGAATTATTGATGCAACTTTGCTCTTGGGAACTTTCAGTGATGCAAAAATTTTTTACACTATTCCAGATCTGTGCCTTCACGCAATCCTGTTTCTGAGCACTACAGTGATATGTCTTTCCTCCTTGGCTTGGTTTTTTGTCTCATTGCCAGCTGTGAGATATTTTATAGACAAGGGTGTGTCTTTTCAAATCATGTCCAATCAACTGAATTTACCACTGGTGGACTCCAATCAGGGTGGAGAAACATCTCAAGGATGATCCAGAGAAATGGGAGGCACCTAGAGCTACATTTCAAGTGTGATAGTAAAGGGTCTGAATAAGTATGTCCATGGCAAATTGTAGTCTTTCCTTTTTTATAAATAAGTGCAGATGGATGGGGGAAAACTTTGTGAATGCATTGTAAACAATTTCATTTGATACACTTATTTCTGGTCTTATGTTTCTTATGTAACTAACCATGCATATTCATTTAAATTGCACATTATGCCTGAAACCTTGTAGAAACATGTATTTTGCTTCTTTGAAACGCAATAAAAGAGATTTCAAAATACAAAAATGAATTTCTTCAATAGAATATTGACAGAGCTGGCTGATGCTGCTAGAAGTTATTGAGTACTAAATCAAATATTATGGCAGAAAAGTTAACTGACCTTTACCTAGCAGTTCTACTAGCATGATATATTTATCATTAATGTGTTTCATAAGTAAACTATATTTCACCAAATACAGTACATATGGGTAAGAATTCAATTCTGTCTCTAGAAGTCAATATGCAAAGAGGTATCTCCCAAGGAATGAGAACCTGTCTCTAGATGTCGCTAAAGATCCATGATTTCAGTATTATCTTTATCACAGTGTAACTTTCATCCTTCAAGGTTACTAATTTTCTCACAAAAAAAAAAAAAAGAAAATCTACTATCCTAGGCAAACAAAATGTATTGTTTAAAGGTTACTTGCAGTAACAAGGTATTTTCAGAAATCAATTAATCATTCTTCAGCTAGGAACATAAAATTGCCATCCAGTTCAATAACATAATAGAAGTATTTTTGACTATGCTGTTGAAAATGTGTTTGTATGTGTACTCTCCACATAGAAGGTCAACATTCTTGTACCAATAATGTAGGCTTTCAAATACCACCATATCTGGCTTAAAGGCTGTACAAATTCTTGTATTGTAGGCCACACATTTGTTAAAATTACTACAATTGAAGGACTAGAAAACTGTTATAAGGGTATTCCCATCTGGCACACTCATGGCATATTGATAGGAGATGCCATAAATGTCTGATAGGTGTGGAACCCATTCCTATCTTCAGAATGAGATCCCAAAGTGAAGGGAGAGTAAGTCACATTATGGTGGTCACCCTCCATTCACACACGAGTGCCTCTGTCTCTTAGAACAGCTGATGGGGTGCCGGGAGTCTGTTCCCAGAAGATCTGATATTGATGACCTATCCTGAGGAAAGGGCATCAATCAATATTATAACGCTGCACAACCCCTTTAATAAAGATGTACTGGAGTACGATGCACCAAATTTATTAAGAGGTGCAGGTGTTAATTTGGAGCGTCTTCTGTTTTCTTTATAAAAGCTCATAAATGGCGTAGAGTTGTCTGTTTTTTTTTTTGTTTCATAAGTGAGATGAGCAGTGCAAAAACCCAAAAAGTTGCAAAAAATGTTTGCACAAATGAAAGGTTAAGCACTTTTTTATTGTAACAGCATCCTCGGTGCGATGCTGTCCCCCTGCTTGTCGCCACGGATCCGGGTGCCGTGCTCACCTGTGATCATGATCTGTGCTTCCCTGTCTCTGCTGCTGCTCTGGAGATTCCGCTCCGCAGCTTCCAGTCAACCTGAACGCTGCTTGTGCTCGGCTGCTGTATGCAGGGCTGTCTTTGCCGCAGGGTAAAAGGGGCAGCTGCCCCAGGCCCAGTTGCTCCTGGGGGACCAAGGGAGCTCCGTTTCCCGAGTCCCGACTCCCAGTCCCATCCCATTCTGATTCACACTATGAGCAGCGCCAGCAGCAGTCTTCAGAACAACTTACAAGCGCTGCTTAGCAAGCACGTCGGCGCCCCGCCGTCACGTGGTTAAAGGGGGTTTGTGTGTGACTCACTCACCGCAGCCTGGTGAGTGGCACCACGGCGGAGCAGCCAGCAGCAGGGAGTCCAGGGACTAAGTCTCCTCCTCCGGTCCGGAGCTAAAGGGATTGGGTGGTGAGTCACTCACTGCCTCACTTGACCAGACCAAGGCACCAGTGACTCACTCACCTAGTACCTACCTTACACAGCCAGACCTGAGATCTGCCACTGCCGCGCCAGGAGAGGGAGGAGGTAGGTAAAGCAAAAAGCAGCACGCATATTGATTTAATTTTATATTAGAAATTTAGGCCGGTCAGTCGGTCGGGTCACCCCGAATTAATAATTAACCCCAGATGATCAGATCCATTCATAAATTAGTGGGGGATAGAGACAGACGGCCCCAGGAGACATAAGGGGTTGGGTTGGGTTTGGTTCTCTCTGTCTGCAGTCTGCTGCTGAACTGTGGCCTAGGGCCCAACACCGGCCACATTTACTAATCTTTGCTCAGGGTCAGGGGGGCCCTCATGGTGTGGACTGGACTGGTCATTTTCACTAAGAATGAATAGTTTAACCATTTATGTGCAAAAGAGAAAATAAGAAGTCAGCTCCAATCAGATATCTGCACATAGACCAAGACTCTGGGTATATGCAGATATCTGATTGGAGCTGACTTAGTGACTTCTTTTTTTCTCTTTTGCACATAAACGGTTAAACTATATTCCTTAGTAAAAAATGACCATTCCACACCACACCATGAGGGCCCCCCTGAGCAAAGGGTGGCACCAGCCATAGCAACGCCACTGCCTCTATCTGTGAGTCGCTGGAGTGCACGGCAGGCTCGCTTTTCTGAAGAAGTGGAACTGTGAACTATCTGAACTCTGAATGACTGTACAGTCAGTAGTGGCATGTGACACATGTGGCAATAATAATGTGTCTGCTGGCCTGCAGCCTGGTAAAGACCTGTGTCATGTCATGTGTGATGTGCATCCCAATTATGCCATACATACGTGTGGAGATACTGGTCCTGTACTCCTGTGAGGCTGCAAGGAAGGGGTGTGGTGTGGGCCACTCATGAGACTGCATGTGCTTAGGCCTCATGCACACGGCCGTTGTTTGGGTCCGCATCCGTTGCTCCATTCCCTGGCCCCGCCAAAAAAATAGAACATGTCCTATTCTTGTCCGTTTTGCGGACAAGAATAGGCATATCTACAATGTGTGTGTTGTGGTGGAGGACGTGATTGCATGCTAGGGTGTGTGAAGGCGGGATCCAGGGGGCCCAAGTAAATTCTTGCCCAGGGTCCAATCAATATTGAAGACGGCCCTGGCTGTATGCATCACTCCTTGGGCGGGGCTGTGTTGTGTCAGGTGATTCCATTGACCTACCCCGGCTCTCCTGGAGGTATTTAAGTGGCTCAGCCCTCTACCCAAGCGCCTCAGAGTCAAGGTCCTATCCTGTGCAATTGAGCTTGCTGCCACTTGTGTTCCTGACTACGTGCCTTGTTCCTAGACTATGCTCTTCATCTGATCCCTGCTTGCTTGCATCTCTCTTTCTATTGCCGACCCAGATTGTCTGACTTTGTTCCTGTGCCGCCTGCCCTGACCCATTGCTTGTCTCAGCTACGTCTCTGCCTCGTCCACTGGTCCTGTCTGTTTGCTCCTGGTAATGACCCTGTCTGTCTAACTACGTCTATACTGTCGGTACCTTCGCAGGTACCTCCTGGTCCGCCCGGACCAGGTGCTACCGACTCTGGGACTGCCCTGGAGTGGTACCTGGCAGCTACCCTAATGGCCCAAGTCTATCCTCACCACCAGAGGCTCTAGCGAAGACCAGGTAGCTGCTTAGTCACGCCCCTCCAGGGTACAGCCAGTCTGTAGCACAGTTGGTCCATTTCCACTGATTCGTGACAGGTATACTTATTTCTGGTCTTATGTCTCTCATAGTAATGCATATCCATTTAAGTTTCATGTTACATCAGACCTTGTAGAAGCATGTATTTTGCTTCTTTAAAATGCAATAAAAGAGATTTCAAAATACAAAAAAATCTATTTCTTCAACAGAATATGAATAAAATAAAAGGTTAAGATTTTGTAGCCAGAAAACTGGTGAGAAGGCAGTGATAAATTCATCATACAAAATCTAAAATAGACCCCATTTTTTTCTCACACAGCGGTTCGAGTAGCTGATATGCAGAACATGTTACCATATTGTATGTCAAGGATGGCCCTCAGGGTGTTGCTATAGGGGCTGAAGAGGTAGCAGTCACTCATGGGCCCTGGTGCCTGATAGGCCCCCTAAGGCTTCTGTATCACATAGGAAGATAATAATATTATGAATGGCACATGGCAGGTGAGGGCCTACTTTTAAATTGGAGTCCTGCAACTTCAAGTTATCCCTTAGTCATTGAGATTTTGGGCTGCTGGTTACAAGAGACTTTCCTTCACTGAATGATACAACAATGACTCTGTATGGTTAAAGGGAAATGTATATAAAATTAGAGTGGAGATTCATCGGGTTGTTTGAAATTTTAAGGAAAGTTGGCAAAAGCAGAATCCTATCCTACATAATAAAAGCACAGTGTGAGTGTGCTGTGTCCGTGTGTGTGTCACCAGTTTTGCACTGGGCATGCGCGGTGGGGCAATCAATCAGGACACAGCACTCCACGCGCGGCCGCACAGCCCACAGCATTGCACCGACCAATCAGGACACAACGCTGACACTCTGCTTCAAATAACTGTTTAACCACTTCCATGCCTGTTGAACCACTTCCAGGCATCCGGCTTGCCGTGGTATATCTAAGCCTGATCAGGCTCTTGCTAAAGCCAGGAGCCTGATCAGGCTTAGTGTGAGTTCAATACACTGCAGTACACTATATAGTGTACTGCAGTATATTGTAAGCCATCAGACCCAGTGGATCATTAAGAACCAAGTGGGTCCGGTTCCAATTTTTTTTCATTATTATTATTTTTTTTTTTACTTTCCTATATTTGGTATTGCCGCATCCGTAAGGACCTGATCTATAAAAGTTGTTACTTTTACCGCATGATGAACACCATAAAAAAAAAAAGAAAAACGATGGAATTGCAGTTTTGCCTACCGCACTTCCCAAAAAATGGTAAAGTAATAAAAAAAATCATATGTACCCAAAATCAGCACCCATGAAACCGTGACCTCATCCCACAAAAAATGAGCCCCTACATAAGCCAATTATCCAAAAAAATTAAAAAAAAATGGCTTTCAGAAAATGGGAACACAAAACCATGATTTTTTTTTTCAAAAATGCTTTTATTGTGTAAAATAAAATAAAATCATGCACATATTAGGCATTGCTGTGTCCGTAACAACCTGCTCTATAACTATAGTGTGTGATCCAACCAGTCTGGTGAACACCGTAAAAAATAAAATAAAAAATGTGCCAAAAAAGCTATTTTTTATCACCTTACATCACAAAAAGTGTAATACTAAGCGATCAAAAATTCATATGTGCCCAAAAATTATACCAATCAAACCATCATCTCTTCCAGCAAAAAATGATACCCTAAGGCCCCTTTCACACGGGCGAGTATTCCGTGCGGGTGCGATGCGTGAGTTGAACGCATTGCACTCGCACTGAATCCGGACCCATTCATTTCTATGGGGCTGTTCACATGAGCGGTGATTTTCACGCATCGCTTATGCGTTGCGTGAAAATCGCAGCATGTTCTATATTCTGCGTTTTTCACGTAACGTAGGCCCCATAGAAATGAATGGGGTTGCGTGAAAAATCGCAAGCATCCGCAAGCAAGTGCAGATGCGGTGCGATTTTCACGCATGGTTTCTAGATGACAGTCTATTCACTGTATTATTTTCCCTTATAACATGGTTATAAGGGAAAATAATAGCATTCTGAATACAGAATGCATAGTATAATAGTGCTGGAGGGGTTAAAAAAAATAAAAAAATTAACTCACCTTCTCCTCTTGATCGCGTAGTTCCCGGTCTCTTCTTTACTTCTTTAATGATGAGCTGTGGGCTAAAGGACCTGTGGTGACGTCAGATCACATGCTCCATCACCACGGTGATGGAGCATGTGATCTGACGTCACCACAGGTCATTTAGCCCACAGCTAGTAAAGAAGAGACCAGGAACTACGCGATCAAGACGAGAAGGTGAGTTAATTTTCTTTTTTTTTTTTAACCCCTCCAGCGCTATTGTACTATGCATTCTGTATTCAGAATGCTATTATTTTCCCTTATAACCATGTTATAAGGGAAAATAATACAATCTTCAGAACATCAATCCCAAGCCCGAACTTCTGTGAAGAAGTTCGGGTTTAGGTACCAAACATGCGCAATTTTTCTCATGCGAGCGCAAAACGCATTACAATGTTTTGTACTCGCGTGTAAAAATCGCGCGTGTTCCCGCAACGCACTCGCCTCTTATCCGGGCCAAAAATATGACGCCCGTGTGAAAGAGGCCTAAGACAATCACCCCAAAAAATTGAAATATGACTTTCACAAAATAGAAACACAAAAACATTGTGTAAATCCAAAATATAATTGACTTATTAGGTATCGCCGCAACGTTACGACCTGCTCTATAAAAATATCACATTATCTACTCAATCAGGACACGGCTCTCCACATGCCGCCTGCACCGCCCACACCTGCGCGCCGGCAAGCAGGTCGGAGCTCCAACATTTCTGTTCGTCAGTCCCAGCCGCCATTTCTGTTTGTCAGTCTCAGCCGCCATTTCTGTTTATCAGTCACAGCACTATCAGCCATAAAGAGAGGAGCCTCTGTCAGCAGTCTGACCTACCAGCCGCCATTTCTGTTTGTCAGTCCCAGTAGCCATTTCTGTTCGTCAGTCACAGCACTATCAGCCATATAGGGAGGAGCCCCTGTCAGCAGTCTGATCTACCAGTCACTACCAGCAGTCTCAGCACCAGCAATCAGTGCCAGTCACACAGCCACCAGTCCCAGTGCCAGCAGTGTCATCCACCAGTCACAGTGCCAGCAGTGTCAGCCACCAGTCACAGTGCCAGTCATCTCAACCATCAGTCAGTGCCACCAGCCACAGCCACCAATCTCAGCCACCAGTCAGTGCCAGCAGTCTCAGCTACAGACAGCACTCAGTGCCAGCAGTCTCAACCACAAGCTGCAGCCAGCAGTCTCAGCCACAGCCACCAGTCAGTGCCAGCAGTCTCAGCCGCAGCCAGCAGTCTCAGCCACAGGCACCAGCCTCAGTGAGCAGTCTCAGCCACAGCCAGCACCCAGTGCCAGCTGTCTCAGCCACAAGCCACAGTCAGCAATCTCAGCCGCAGCCACCAGTCTCAGCCACCAGTTAGTGCCAGCAGTCTCAGCCACAGCCGCCAGTCTCAGCCACCAGTCAGTGCCAGTATTCTCAGCTACAGCCATAACTCAGTGCCAGCAGTCTCAGCTGCAGCCAGCAGTCTCCACCACAGCCACCAGTCAGTGCCAGCAGCCTCAGCCATAGCCAGCAGTCTCAGCCACAGCCACCAGTCAGTGCTAGCAGTCTCAGCCACAGCCAGCACTCGGTGCCAGCAGTCTCAGCCACAACCCACAGCCAGCAATCTCAGCCACAACCCACAGCCAGCAATCTCAGCCACAGCCACCAGTCTAGGACACCAGCCACAGCCACCAGTCTCATCCACCAGTCAGTGCCAGCAGTCTTAGCCACAGCCACTAGTCAGTGCCAGCCGTCTCAGCCACCAACCACAGTCAGCAGTCTCAGCCACAGCCAGCACTCAGTGCCAGCAGTCTCAGCCACAAGCCACAGCCAGCAATTTCAGCCGCAGCCACCAGTCTCGGCGACCAGCCACAGCCACCAGTCAGTGCAAGCAGTCTCAGCCACAGACGCCAGTCTCAGCCACCAGTCAGTGCCAGTATTCTCAGCTACAGTCAGCACTCAGTGCCAGCAGTCTCAGCTGGAGCCAGCAGTCTCCACCACAGCCACCAGTCAGTGCCAGCAGTCATAGCTGCAGCCAGCAGTCTCAGCCACAGCCACCAGTCAGTGCCAGCAGTCTCATCCACCAGCCGCAGTCAGCAGTCTCAGCCACAGCCAGCACTCAATGCCAGCAGTTTCAGCCACAAGACACAGCCAGCAATCTCAGCCACAGCCACCAGTCTCGGACACCAGCCACAGCCACCAGTCTCATCCACCAGTCAGTGCCAGCAGTCTCAGCCACAGCCACCAGTCAGTGCCAGCAGTCTCATCTACAGCCGCCAGTCTCGGCCACCAGCCACAGCCACCAGTCAGTGTGGTCAAGTTCCCTTGACATTTAATATACAGGGAGTGCAGAATTATTAGGCAAATGAGTATTTTGACCACATCATCCTCTTTATGCATGTTGTCTTACTCCAAGCTGTATAGGCTCGAAAGCCTACTACCAATTAAGCATATTAGGTGATGTGCATCTCTGTAATGAGAAGGGGTGTGGTCTAATGACATCAACACCCTATATCAGGTGTGCATAATTATTAGGCAACTTCCTTTCCTTTGGCAAAATGGGTCAAAAGAAGGACTTGACAGGCTCAGAAAAGGCAAAAATAGTGAGATATCTTGCAGAGGGATGCAGCACTCTTAAAATTGCAAAGCTTCTGAAGCGTGATCATCGAACAATCAAGCGTTTCATTCAAAATAGTCAACAGGATCGCAAGAAGCGTGTGGAAAAACCAAGGCGCAAAATAACTGCCCATGAACTGAGAAAAGTCAAGCGTGCAGCTGCCAAGATGCCACTTGCCACCAGTTTGGCCATATTTCAGAGCTGCAACATCACTGGAGTGCCCAAAAGCACAAGGTGTGCAATACTCAGAGACATGGCCAAGGTAATAAAGGCTGAAAGACGACCACCACTGAACAAGACACACAAGCTGAAACGTCAAGACTGGGCCAAGAAATATCTCAAGACTGATTTTTCAAAGGTTTTATGGACTGATGAAATGAGTCTTGATGGGCCAGATGGATGGGCCCGTGACTGGATTGGTAAAGGGCAGAGAGCTCCAGTCCGACTCAGACGCCAGCAAGGTGGAGGTGGAGTACTGGTTTGGGCTGGTATCATCAAAGATGAGCTTGTGGGGCCTTTTTGGGTTGAGGATGGAGTCAAGCTCAACTCCCAGTCCTACTGCCAGTTTCTGGAAGACACCTTCTTCAAGCAGTGGTACAGGAAGAAGTCTGCATCCTTCAAGAAAAACATGATTTTCATGCAGGACAATGCTCCATCACACGCGTCCAAGTACTCCACAGCGTGGCTGGCAAGAAAGGGTATAAAAGAAGAAAATCTAATGACATGGCCTCCTTGCTCACCTGATCTGAACCCCATTGAGCACCTGTGGTCCATCATCAAATGTGAGATTTACAAGGAGGGAAAACAGTACACCTTTCTGAACAGTGTCTGGGAGGCTGTGGTTGCTGCTGCACTCAATGTTGATGGTGAACAGATCAAAACACTGACAGAATCCATGGATGGCAGGCTTTTGAGTGTCCTTGCAAAGAAAGGTGGCTATATTGGTCACTGATTTGTTTTTGTTTTGTTTTTGAATGTCAGAAATGTATATTTGTGAATGTTGAGATGTTATATTGGTTTCACTGGTAAAAATAAATAATTGAAATGGGTATATATTTGTTTTTTGTTAAGTTGCCTAATAATTATGCACAGTAATAGTCACCTGCACACACAGATATCCCCCTAAAATAGCTAAAACTAAAAACAAACTAAAAACTACTTCCAAAAATATTCAGCTTTGATATTAATGAGTTTTTTGGGTTCATTGAGAACATGGTTGTTGTTCAATAATAAAATTAATCCTCAAAAATACAACTTGCCTAATAATTCTGCACTCCCTGTAGACTGTTCCTACTAATGTTTATGCACTACTGTTCTAGCACCGTTATTTTAATGGGCTTAATGTCTAGTAAGGTATAAAATAAATAAATAACCTATGCTCATCCATTAATTCTTCCATTGGCTTCTTCAGTTCCATGCCAGGGGTCCCTGATGGTCCTGTGGCAATGATGTCATATCAATCACTTGACATCTGCAGCCAGTCACTGGCCTCAGTAGTTATGTGCCTTGCATAACCACTGATACCTGTGATTGGCTGCAGCAGTCAAGTGAATGCTGCACATGATGTCTACTCTGCAGATCCTGCGGGTGCTGGAGGATTTAATGAGTGACTTTAAATGATTTCATTATTTTATACCATATCTTGCTGTTCCCAGACAAACCCCTTTGAACTTTTAATGAACATGTTCACAAATAGTATACAGAGGTAAGTAAATATATACTACTGTACCTCTCATTATGCCATTTTAATCAAATCTTTGTAATAATGATTGATGAAATGAATACAGGTACTGAATTTAGAGATCAGAAAACAGGTGGGGGAGAGGTTTTCACTCTTGGGTTCAGTCTGACAATGAGTTTTTTAAATCCTATTCATTTCAAGGGAGATAGATCAGCGGGTATCATAGACATCTGACCCCATTGATCATGCTAATATGGTATATCAAGCAAATCACTGCACAAGTCATGGAAGCCAAAATCGGCACACACAGTAGCTGACGGAAACCAAACCTACTAACTATAATTTAGTTACAAGACAATAAGACAAGGTTTCAGAAGACAAGGAGTACAATGTGCACTGGAGGCCTAGTGTGGTGATTTATACAGCATTGCCTGACAGATGCAGAGGCTCTGAGGTGAAGTATGAAAATGAAACCGACCAAGAAAATACCCTATTTTATAAACCACACCCCTCACAGTATTTACCAAGGGATGTAATGAGCATTTTTACCCTTGTTTTGAAAAAATAATAATGCACAGTAGATGGTGCAAAGTGAACATTGCAATGTTTCCACAGATAGACCGTTTCAGTGCCCAATATGTTGCGCACAACGTGAGCCAGTGTGTAAGTAAGTAAGTCCTTCTATTATTATCATGTGCTTCCTGGTTACATGTGGCCCTTATAATTTGCCTGGACATAAAACAGGGCTCAGGAGTAAAGGAGCATCATGTGGATATGAAGTCCAGTGTGGTGATTTACGCTTCTAGTGCTGACAACTGTAAAGGCTCTGGGGTGAAAAAATAAATGGAACTCGAGAAGTGACCCTATAGATTTTCTTTAGATATGTCATTTCATTACCCAATAAGCTGTGTCTAGCTGGCGCCATCTGAGACTCACATTACAACTATTAAAATGATAGGCGGGTTCTACTGGATACACAAAGCCATGAATGTGGATGTAAGCTGCTGTATGGGCACACGGCAGGGCTCAGAAGGGAAGGAGCACCATTTGGCATTTTGTTGGAATGGTTTTTGGGCGCAACATGACATATGCAGAGCCACTAACGTAAGTATACAGTGGAAATCCCCAATAAGTGACCCCATTTTGAAAACATCGTCCCTCAAAATACTTATGAAGGACTGGAGTGAGCTACTTGAAGTGAGCTAAACTTGATGGCTAAGTAAACAATGGCAAGAAAATGTTAATTGCCTTTTTCGTTTGGATTTCAATTACTTTTGTCACGAGATAACACGGTGATGTGTTATCAGAGTCAATTTTATCTTGGCTACATCTGTATTTGGCAGAAATTAATGAACAGGGGATCGTGCAAAATAAAATTGCAAGTTTTCCACAGATTGATTTCAGGGCCCAACATGCTGTGCCCAGCTCGTGCCATATGGAAATGCTATAAATTTGGATGTAAACTGTTGTTTCGGTATTCTTCAGGGTTCAGAAGAAAAAGACCACTTGATGGCTTTTTGCAGTGCAGATTTTGATGGAATGGTTTACAGGTAGTGATGGACGAACATCGGCCGTGACGATTTGCAAATGAACGTTTGCGATCAAATGTTCGCGGACCGCGCGTTCACAGTGGGTCCCATTTACTTTAATGGCAGGCGAACCTGTAAAAACCTTTAGGTCATATTTGCAGCCAGCAAACAGTTACTAGAAGTACAGAAATAGTCCCACAACATGGACAGTGACATACCAGAGGGGGATCATTGGCAAAAATTCCCACAAAAAATATGTATTTTAATCAGGGGCCATTTTTATGCGACTTAAAGGGAAACATTCAAAAATGTGCCCTGCTGGAGCCTAGAAATTTTTTATTTCCTATCGGTTTGATGTATACAAATGTGCAGCACTCCACGTTTTTGTATCCTGCGGAGTCCATTGAACAAATGCATACGTTAACGTAATTTTTTTTTCTAGCATGGAACTGTATGGTGAACGGACGCCACTGTACGGCATCAGTCTGAGGCATCTGTTAACACATACATTTTTGGTATGCATTAAATGGATGGCAAAAATAGAATGTAAACCCTAGTGTCAGAATAAGCACCAGTACACAGCGGAGCAGCATGGCGGAGAGGGGGGATCGCCATGTACTGACAGAGCGCTAACTGGTCCTGGTGGTCAGGGGTGAGGACTGTGTTTCCCAAGGATCATTTTATACTGGGAAATACCGGGCACAGTATAATAATAGTGTTGATCATGAATATTCAAATCGAGAATATTATTTGCGAATATCGGCACTTCGAGAATAGGCTAATATTTAGAATAAAGTGATATATATTCGTAATTTAGAACATTCTAGATTTTTTTTTCATCAGTAACCTCCCTTCTTGCTTGTGGGCCAATGAGAAGGCTGCAATGTCTTTGTCTGAGTTAAGCAACATCCCTAGCAACCAATAGGAAAGCTGCCTACCCCTTACTATACAAGAACCTCCCCAGCAGTATTTTGCAGATCTGAGAGAGACAGCAGTGTCATTGCTGTGCTCTGTGCTTTCCTGTGTCATTACATTAGATAGTTAGTTAGCTTATATATATAATACAGATAGTGGGAGATAGTCAGTGTAGGTTAGATTGTGATATAGTGTAGCTGATATAGTATATAGTATAGTTCTGCTGTCCATACATACATGCTACATACATAGGGCTGTGATGTCACAAGTTCAAAACAATACTTAGTGCACCAATCACTAATAAGTATTCAGACCTGTTAAAATGTGAAGTTGCACGTATTGCGCCAAAATATTTGCATCATTAGTGCCGATTTCGCAATGGCAAATATATTGGAGCACTCTATCTGTATATAAAGCTATTGTAATGTTCTGCCATGCCAACCATTTTCTTCAGTCTCAGGAAACTTCTAGCAGCTTGAAAAATATAGCTATAGTGACCCACGCCTGTATTTCGAGCTCATTACACAAATATTACATTGCCGATTTTTTGCGATCAAGAAAATAATCCTTAATTCACGAATTCTCGAATATATGACGGATATTCTACCAAATATTAGGGAAATATCACGAATTTTAATATTGCCCCCGTCGCTCATCACTATATAATACACTAGAATCTATATCATATAAAGATATTAGCCCTACCCCTGAATAATAAAACAATTAGGTGGTCATTTATTACAAACCGGATTCCAAAAAAGTTGGGACACTATACAAATCGTGAATAAAAACTGAATGCAATGATGTGGAGGTGCCAACTTCTTTTATTCAGAATAGAACATAAATCAGGGAACAAAAGTTTAAACTGAGAAAACTGAGAAAATGTACCATTTTAAGGGAAAAATATGTTGAATCAGGATTTCATGGTGTCAACAAATCCCTAAAAAGTTGGGACAAGGCCATTTTCACCACTGTGTGGCATCTCCCCTTCTTCTTACAACACTCAACAGACGTCTGGGGACCGAGGAGACCAGTTTCTCAAGTTTAGAAATAGGAATGCTCTCCCATTCTTGTCTAATACAGGCCTCTAACTGTTCAATCGTCTTGGGCCTTCTTTGTTGCACCTTCCTCTTTATGATGCGCCAAATGTTCTCTATAGGTGAAAGATCTGGACTGCAGACTGGCCATTTCAGTACCCGGATCCTTCTCCTACGCAGCCATGATGTTGTGATTGATGCAGAATGTGGTCTGGCATTATCTTGTTGAAAAATGCAGGGTCTTCCCCAGTGGCGTACACACAATCCATGGGGCCCCGGTGCGAAACTGATCTATGGGGCCCCCTCGCCGTCGCCCCCCCCCCCCAACCTGCCTCCTAGCCCCCCCCCCCCCCCCCCCACTACCTCCCCTACCAGTGGTGTAACTATAGTGTTATGGGCCACAGTGCAAACATTTTTGCAAAGAACCAGCAGATTTTTTTACTAAGGGCTCTTTCCGTGCGGCTAATCCGCGGCGTGACTGAGTGCCAAGCCCCATTCTAGACAGCAGAGACACGGAGCAGTGACATGATTGACTGTGATCTTTTTACTACAAAATCACGGTGACAACTTTATGTCTCTGTGATTTTGTAGTAAAGAGATCACAGAGAGGCACGGAGCATTATCAGTCATGTTAGTGCTCCGTGTCTCTGCTGTCCGGAACTGGGCTTGGCTCTCATTTACGCAGCGGATTCCTCGCACGGGATCCGCTTGTGTTAAAGAGCCCTAAGCCCAATGCATGCCTACACCCAGTCCTAATAAAATCTGGTCCTACCTCATCCAGGGTGTCGCTGGCGTCGGCGTGATGTCCGCTGGATCCAGAACAAGGTCCCTGTGGTGAGAAAAAAAAGACTAATCACATAAGGAAGGGATGGTGACTGCCCATGTGAAATCACCAGCAGGGGGCGCTGTGCTGGCCTGTAAGACTGAGCCATGCCAATGTGTAGCAGGGTAATCTAGGACATTTCCCCTAAGTGCAACCACACGGTACTAATGCCCACCTTGTGGCCCCTCACAGTAGTTATGCCCACCTTTGTTCCCGTCACAGTAATTATGCCCAGATATGTGCCCCCTCATAGTAGTTATGCCAAATATGTGTCCCCTTACAGTAGTAATGCCAGATTATGTGCCCCCTCACAGTAGTAATGCCAGACTATGTGCCCCTCACCTAGTAACGCCAGATTATATGCCCCTTACAGTAGTAATGCCAGATTATGTGCCCCTCACAGTATTTATGCCCAGTTATGTGCCCCCTCAAAGTAAATATGCCCACATATGTGCCCCCTCAGAGTGGTTATGCCAGATTACGTGTCCTCTCACAGTAATAATGCCAGATTATGTGCCCCTTCACAGTATTTATGCCCGGTTATGTGCCCCCTCAAAGTAAATTTGCCCAGATATGTGTCCCCTCAGAGTGGTTATGCCAGATTATGTGCCCCTCACATTAGATATGCTCACATATGTGCCCCTCACATTGGTTATGCCAGATTACATGCCCCGTCACAGTAGTTATGCCTTCATATGTGCCCCCTCATAGTTATGCCTTTATATGTGCCCCCTCACAGTAGTTATGCCACATTAGGTGCCCCCTCAAATTAGTTATGGCAGATTAGGTGCCCCTCAGTAGAGATGCCAACTTTGTGCCCCCTCACTCTAGTTGTTCCCATCAATCCCCCCCCCTCTGCCCCTCTGCCCCTCTGCCCCCCTGCCCCCTGCCCCTCTGCCTCTCTGCCTCTCTGCCTCTCTGCCTCTCTGCCTCTCTGCCCCCCTGCCCCCAGTCTGCAGCATTAGAAAAAAAAAATCTTACATACTTACCTTCTTCCCTGATGAGAGTAGGCAGCTTGCCGGGTTTTTATGTCTCCTCCTACATAATATACATGTAATGGTGGCATGGAGCGCTCTGATGGGGCCCGAAATTGCCACTGTACTTCATGCCGGGCCCCACCAGAGCGCTCCATTACATGTGAGTACAGCGGGAGCCCTGCCAGCGGCCTGGGGGGGGGGTCCACAGGCGGCCGGGCCCCCTGGAGTGCCGGGCCCGGTCGCAACTGCGACCCCTGCGACCATGGTATGTACGCCACTGGTCTTCCCTGAAAGAGATGACGTCTGGATGGGAGCAGATGTTGTTCTAGAACCTGAATATATTTTTCTGCATTGATGGTGCCTTTCCAGACATGCAAGCTGCCCATGCCACACGCACTCATGCGACCCCATACCATCAGAGATGCAGGCTTCTGAACTGAGCGTTGATAACAATTTGGGTTGTACTTGTCCTCTTTGGTCCGGATGACATGGCGTCCCAGATTTCCAAAAAGAACTTCGAATCGTGACTCGTCTGACCACAGAACAGTCTTCCATTTTGCCACACTCCATTTTAAATGATCCCTGGCCCAGTGAAAATGCCTGAGCTTGTGGATCTTGCTTAGAAATGGCTTCTTCTTTGCACTGTAGAGTTTCAGCTGGCAACGGCGGATGGCACGGTGGATTGTGTTCACTGACAATGGTTTCTGGAAGTATTCCTGAGCCCATTCTGTGATTTCCTTTACAGTAGCATTCCTGTTTGTGGTGCAGTGTCATTTAAGGGCCCGGAGATCACGGGCATCCAGTATGGTTTTACGGCCTTGACCCTTACGCACAGATTGTTCCAGATTCTCTGAATCTTCGGATGATGTTATGCACAGTTGATGATGATAGATGCAAAGTCTTTGCAATTTTTCGCTGGGTAACACCTTTCTGATATTGCTCCACTATCTTTCTGCGCAACATTGTGGGAATTGGTGATCCTCTACCCATCTTGGCTTCTGAGAGACACTGCCACTCTGAGAAGCTCTTTTTATACCCAATCATGTTGCCAATTGACCTAATAAGTGTTAATTGGTCTTCCAGCTCTTCATTATGCTCAAATTTACTTTTTCCAGCCTCTTATTGCTACTTGTCCCAACTTTTTTGGGATTTGTTGACACCGTGAAAATTTTAATTAATGTATTTTTCCTTTAAAATGATACATTTACTCGGATTAAACGTTTGATCTGTCATCTACGTTCTATTACAAATAAAATATTGACATTTGCCATCTCCACATCATTACATTCAGTTTTTATTCACAATTTGTTTAGTGTCCCAACTTTTTTGGAATCCGGTTTGTATATTACTTATACTGTGCAACTGAGGACAGCTACCACTCGTGCTAACCCCCGTCCCCTGACGATTCATGGGGTTCACTATAACTATCCTGAAAGTATGTTCAATTGAAGAAATGCGTAGGAACAGGTGAACATACTCATTCATTGTACCCACGGTTTTATTTCCACTATATCAGGTGACCTCCTTACCACCCCGGCAGGGTCTTATAGGGACCTTAGACCAGGGTGAGGTTCCGGGCGGGACCACCCCTTGCGGGGCACGGATCCTGTGTTAGGGCACTAGGGTCATAGTAGGTCAAGCAGGGTGCAACAGGGACAGCTCCTCCTTCAAAGGACACCCAATCTATGCGCTGGGAAAGGACCATAATTTCCGGTGACCTCCTGAGCTCGGTGAATAAATGCTGCCTATAACTCTGTACCGGTAAGATCTATCCTTGTTTTCTTACCCACACTAGGCATTGTCCTGGCCCTTACTCTGGGACACAGGACATCCACGTTTATTTTCACCACCAGGTGTGGCTCCCCCTGATCCTTGGGGTCCACACAATTTAAACAAGGGTCTGCCCGTGGGGCCCCATCTACCGTGACCCGCCTGCCAGCGGTCTACGCGTACTTAGGGTCCCGCTTGTGTCTGTCTGTTTATGTTTGTAAGGGGATTATATATTTTTACTCGTATTATTAAAAGTTACATATTTTAGAACGTTACTGCCCCTTTAACTTTCACACCTGACACAGCAAAGCAGCCCCAAACCATGATGCCCCCACCACCATATTTCACAGTTGGGATGAGGTTTTGATGTTGGTGTGCTGTGCTTCTTTTTCTCCACACATAGTGTTGTGTGTTTCTTCCAAACAACTCAACTTTGGTTTCATCTGTCCACAGAATATTTTGCCAGCACTGCTGTGTAACATCCAGGTGCTCTTGTGTAAACTGTAAACGTTCAGCAATGTTTTTTTTGGACAGCAGTGGCTTCCTTTGTGGTATCCTCCCATGAAATCCATTCTTGTTTAGTGTTTTACGTATTGTAGATTCGCTAACAGGGATGTTAGCATATGCCAGAGACTTTTGTAAGTCTTTAGCTGACACTCTAGGATTCTTCTTCACCTCATTGAGCAGTCTGCGCTGTGCTCTTGCAGTCATCTTTTACAGGACGGCCACTCCTAGGGAGAGTAGCAGCAGTGCTGAACTTTCTCCATTTATAGACAATTTGTCTTACCGTGGACTGATGAACAGCAAGGCTTTTGGAGATACTTTTATAACCCTTTCCAGCTTTATGCAAGTCAACAATTCTTAATCGTAGGTCTTCTGAGAGCTCTTTTGTGCGAGGCATCATTCACATCAGGCAATGCTTCTTGTGAAAAGCAAACCCAGAACTGGTGTGTGTTTTTTATAAGGCAGCTGTAACCAACACCTCCAATCTCATCTCCAGTTGACACCTCACTCAAATTAGCTCATGGAGATGTCATTAGTCTAGGGGTTCACATACTTTTTCCACCTGCACTGTGAATGTTTACATGTTGAGTTCAATAAAAATATGGTAACATTTAATTCTTTGTGTGTTATTAGTTTAAGCAGACTGTGATTGTCTATTGTTGTGACTTAGATGAAGATCAGATCACATTTTATGACCATTTTTTGCAGAAATCCATATAATTCCAAAGGGTTCACATACTTTTTCTTGCAACTGTATATATATACACACACACAAACAAATGTGTATATATATATATATATATTGGGATTGGGAATGAATTCAAGTGGTTGTGCCAATTTTGGAAGTTACAGTATCTCCTATCCATAGGATGGGGGATAACTAAACAGTGGCGCACCAACAGGGGTGGTACAGCGGGTCTGGACCCCCCTAGAACAACCAGTGAATAATTTGTATTTATCTTTTTATCCCTCAATCACCATAGGCGGCGCGGCCCTGGTTCTAGTTGCCATCGACTGTGGGGGGGCAGTAGGAGATGAGCGTTTCCACTGTGGAAGCGCTCATCTCCATATTCAATTGTATAGCCATCCTCAGAACAGCGATACAGATGGCTGTGCTGCGGCGGGTCATGGGAGGGAGAGGCATCTCCCTTCCCTGCTCTTCTGATAGGCCGCAGGGACACAGGCCGGAAGAGGCCTGCATCGCATCACTGCTGATGAAGGTAAGTATTAGTGTTTTGTTTTTTTGCGGTTGAGATGGCACTATGGGGGCATTGTCATTTCTTACAGCCCCATTTTTTTAGGGGGTGGCACTCTGGGGGCATTTATTTCTTGCCCATTTTTTGGGGGGGCACTATGGGGGCATTTCTTACTGGCACATTATGGGGGGCACTATAGGGGAGAGCCGCACTATGGGGCCTCTGGTGGCACTGTAGGGGCATTATTTGGGGGCACTATGGGGAAGTGGGGGCTCTAAAGGGGCCTTTTTTTATTTACACATTATGGGGGGCACTATGGCATCTGGTGGCACTAAGGGGGCATTTTTTACTGGCACATTATGGGAGGCACTATAGGGAGAGCGGCACTATGGGGCATTATTTGGGGGCACTTCGGGGGAGTGGAGCACTATTGGGGAATTTGGTGGCACTAAGAAGGGGCATTTTTTACTGGCACATTATGGGGGAGAGGAGTACTATAGGGGGATCTGCTGGGGGCACTAAGAAGGGACATTTGGGGAAGGGGGAGAGGAGCCCTATGAGGGCATTTACTTGCGCACTATATAGGGGTATTTTATACTGCCATACATTATGGGACATTAGCTCAACTGTGGGCACTAAGCGGGGGTATTTCATGTATTGTCATATTATAAGGAAAATTATTACTACTAGGGGGTATTATGGAGAGCTTTACTACTACTGGGGGCTATGAGGAACATGATTACTAGTATGGGCACTATAGGGGTATTATTGCTACTAAGTGTGCTCTGGCAGATTATTATTTCTATTGGTGGGATTTTGGGGAGGACTGTTACTTTGGGGGGCACCCTGGTACAGTATCAGCTTAGCACAATTATTTTTGGGGGGACTAATAATTGTTGAAGGGGGCACTATCTGTGTGGTAGTAGCATTTTCAGGGGGACTGTTTCTACAGTATAGTATTGGGGGTGGTAAGAAAGGGTGTTCAGAAGAAGTGAAGATGATGGAAATGTGGGAAACTAATGTCTGTCTGTCAATCTCTGCAGAGACGGGAGATGGCTGAAAAATCATCATGGTGGTCTGGTCTGAATGGAGAAGATGAGGAAAGAGAACGTCTACAACAAAGGTGACATCACTGGATGTAAGAGGTATGGGGCGCTATGTAGGAGAGGAGATGCTCCGGCTCCTCCCCCTGCCATTTGCAGACGGAGGATTCAGAGCTGGGTGAGGACGGCCAAGGGGGGCAGCAGGCTACGGGCGGGTGGCAGATTGTGGGGGAACCACAGGCCTTGAGCAGGATCTGGGGAGGGAGGAGAGCAGAGGAGCTTCCTGGCTGTAGCCTGCTGTTGTCTATTGTATAATGTGAAGCAGGCAGTGCAGCCAGGACAGGCCCTCCACTCTCCGTATGATGTGTAGAGACAGGCCTCAACAATAGAATTTCAGCTGTACAGTGTTTGTTGGGAGTGGCCTATTATTATCTATAGGAGGGGCTATTAATAATGGGCGAGGCTAAAAGTTTTGCCCTGCGCGCGCTGCATTTTTTAACTCCTACAGGACTTTTAGAAATGGCCAGGCAAAATAATTGGCTCAGCACGCTACGTGCGCCACATTTTTAAATATGAAGGGGGCTTTGAAAAATGGGCGGGCAAATGAATTGGCACATCGTGCCACACGTGCCACATTTTTTACCTTTCAGACCCCCTAGACAAAATTCCTAAGTGCTCCCCTGTAACTAACTGATTAGTGGGGGACTGACTACAGGGACCCCACTGATCTCCAAAAACAGAATCCTGTTCCCTCAATCTGATGGATTGACAGGTCAGGCATGCTCTCTGCCACTCCAGTCATTCTCTATTGGACTGTCAGAAATGGCCGAGCGCTGCACTGGGCTATCTCTGGCAGTCCCATAGAGAATGAATGGAGTGGCCATTTCATCAGATTGGGGGAAAGGAACTCCCAGTATCAGTCTGGTGTAGTATCCAGCCGTTGATCCCAGCTCAGAGGCATCACTGATGGGCCCCCAATTCCAGCCACAATCGACTTGCCTCCATTGGAGTCCAGCCCCAACCATGGGGCCCTCCCATCCTCACCACTTGATATTATCTCCAACTCCAAGGACCTCCCCCTGCCACTGACGTGCAGCCTTGACCCCTTAAGACTACACGTCTCTCCAAACTCTCAATGCCACCTTGATTCCATCCTGTAAGCTAAGGCTTCACATGTCCGCCCCCACTGCATTTAAGTGCACCCCATCCGACCGCCAAAAGGCCCTGACGCCCTTTTCCAGCTCGGAGTGCTTCACCACCACCGCGCCATTTCTTGCCATAAAATGCCCTATAGCACAGTTAACCTTAACCCGGGCTCTATTAACACCCTCCACTGACCAGGCCCCCCTGCACTTCTGCCTCGGAACTATGTCCGACCATTCTGTAACAATTCCAAGGAACAGCGACCATTTCCTCAAAAGGTTAAACTTCACATCCCTTACCAATTCACGAAACAGGCGTGCACCCAAATCATTCCCCCCACGTGCAAAACTACCACATCCGGGGCCCTGTCCTGCCGAACAAACCTGTGAAACTCGGGCAGAATTCCCCCCAAACCATTCCCCGGCGACCAATCCACCTTACCAAAGCCTCCGAACGACTAAAACCAAGTTGCCAGAACTTGCCGCCCATCCAGCTGGGCCACCACCCGATCGGCTCCCCAGAATACAAACATATGTCCCAAAATCCATACGAGAGCTGGCCCAGCACCTGAAACGAGAAAACCAAGCAACAACAAGCAAGGAAAAACAGGCACAATAACCAACCCTACCGTAACCTGCACTCTATCCATACGAATGTACGACCTGAAACGAATCGACAGCCTATGCTCCTAATCACCTTGTCCCCTAACCCCCACCTCGCCGCCTCCGTAGCGGCACCTATTCTGAACGAGTGTCCTGAGTATCCCTCCTGGCTTAACCCTAACCGACCCAAACATTTCCTAAAAACTGCTATAAATTGATACCTGGACAAGAGAGAACTATCTGCATGCACCAGTAAAGGCGCAACCCCACCCTTACTGTCCAAACCCGCAAACACCCGCAAACAGCGCACTGGACATATGATGCACCCCGATATCCAAGAGCACTACCCGGCGCCCTCTACCTTCCCTGTCCATTTTCGAACTACGAATAAGGAACTCTACTCTATCTGGAAACAGATTCACATCATGCCCTCTCAAACCACCAGTGTGCCCAACCGATAGAGCAACCAACTCCCCCAATCATAGCACTCCGAAAAAGGCTAATGAGAAGGCCAATTGAAACAACCGCACCTCCCACTTCGAACTGCACACTTGCCCCAACTGGACACCCAACTGCACCAACAGCTCAAAAGACACCGAACGTCTGCAATCGACCCCCACACGCAACCTATGCCAGCCTTTTAACGCCCGCGCCACCAAAAAAGATTTCGTGAAATCCTTCATCTGCCTCAACCTAAATCCGAATGCCAACCCAGCCACATAGCCATTGATTTTACTCACCGCCCAACCCTCCTCCTTGCACTGGCCTAAGAACAACAGAAGCGGAACCTCCAAGTCCTCGTCCATCACGCCCAGCCTCACACACCAATCCTCCCAACACCTCCAAGCCTTCATGTACAACCCCCACATACTGGGCGCCAAAGATGCTTGGATCAGCCCCACCACTGCTCCTCCAGCAGCTCCCACAGACAACTCGGGCAGACCAACCCCTCCTCCTCCACCTCTGGAGCCAACCGTCGGAAACGGTCCCACTGCGAACGAGAAAGAGCGTCAGCAATGCAGTTGTCAACCCCGGGTACATGCACCACCACCACCCATGCATTGATGGACAAGCACTTCAAAGCCAAACGCTGAAGTAGCTGCACCACCAAAGGGGACGAAGCTGACAGCCTGTTAATTGCAATAACCACTCCCAAGTTATCGCAGTGAAACCTCACCTTTTTGTCCCGAAACACTTCACCCCACAGCAACTACAATGGGGAAAAGCTCCAACAGAGCCATATTCTTCACCCAACCCCTCTCTACCCAAGCCACAGGACCACCTCCCCGTGCACCATTGCCCACCACAGTACACACCATACCCACCACCTCCAGCCTCAACCGAATAAAGCTCGAAATCAAACGACTCCACTGTGTCCCCTATAAATAACGAACAACCATTGTACTGATCAAGAAAAGAGCGCCAAACCCGCAAATCCTCCCATAATTCCCTCCCTGACCGTACAAAATGCATAGGCGAGACAATCCCAGCCGTTGCCCCGGCCAGCCTTCTACAGAAAACCCTCCCCATGGGCATAATCCTGCAAGCAAAGTTAAGCTTACCCAGGAAAGACTGGAGCTGACATAACCTAATCTTCCGTGACCTCTGAGCCCTCCCCACCTCCTCCTTCAAATCTGCCAACTTGTCTAACGGTAACCGACACTCCATCCGCACGGTATCTATCACAATCCCCAGAAAGCTTAACTCCGTGGTCGGCCCCACAGTTTTTTCTGCCGCTAAAGGAATCCCAAACTCCTTGAACATACACTCTAGTGTGTGCAGAAGCAAGGAACAACAGAGCAAATCTGTCGGTCCAATACACAAAAAATTATCCAGATAATGAATCAGAGACTTACATCCGGACGCGTCTTTCACCGCCCACTCCAGGAACGTACTAAACCCCTCGAAGTACGCACACGATAGCAAGCAGCCCATCGGCAAACATCGATCAACAAAAAACCCACCCTCCCAAAAACACCCCAACAAATGGATGCTGTCCAGATGCACCGGCAGCAATCGAAATGCTGCCTCAATATCTGTCTTTGCCAAAAACGCCCCCTTTCATAACTGCCGTACCCATGTTACTGCCACGTCAAATGAGGTATAAACCACCGAGCATAAAGCCAGATCTATACCGTAATTGACAGACGACCCTTTTGGAAAAGAAAGATAAATAAGGTAAAATTAGTTTTTTCCTTTTTTGGAACCAGCTAGAGGCGATACGCGGTGGCTCCAAAAACAGACCAGTCATCCTCCCTAGCTTGACCTCCTTTAATAGCTTTTCAGTAACAATCTCCGGGTGTTCCCTGGCTGACTTCAAATTCTTTTTAACCAACACAGCCCCCGACAGAACAAACTGAATCTTAAAACCCAACAAAAATCCTTTTCTCAATAGCCGTGCCGCCCCCGCGTCAGGATACCTCTTTAGAAAGGGCTCCATCCTTCCTAGACTCCTTTGTCTACCTCCCTTTAAGAACCGCAAAGCTCCGTGGGACCCCCCACAAGTGGAGCATTCGTGCTTGAACTTGCACTTAACTCTAAACTTGCTTCCCCCTTTATTGAAAAGAAAACACAATCCCTTTGCTAAAGCCGACGCAAAAGAGGATTGAACCTCCCTCCGGATTCCCCCCGAAAGGGCTGACCCTATCTAGATGGCACCATCACCTTTAACCACAGAGCAATATCCTTGTGGTCCCATCTAATGTCCGGACGCACCGCTTTTCGCTGCCTAAATTGCTCGTCATACCTCAACCATTCGAGCCCCCCGTATGACTGGTAGGCCTTCCCAATCGCATCCATATAACAGAAAAGCCCCGAACAATTGTCCGGCAACTTCTCCCCAATCACGCTTGCCAAAATCGCGAATGCCTGCAACCATTTGGCAAACGTCCGCGGTATTAATCAATGCCTCCTCTTCTCCTCCTTCTTCCCCTCATCCTTCCTAGCCCTATCCAAACTAAACCTTTCCAGGTAGAGCAGGGAAACAATATCCACATACTCCTCCTTCCAAATGTGCTCCCTCACCTCCTGTTTTAAATGCGCCCCTAGAGGGGCTTCGAAACAGACATACACCTCCCCTTTTGACTTATCATCTAACCACTCCAAGTCCTCCACCGCCGAACCCCCTGCCTGCGTTTGCACGGACACCGTGTTACCACCCAAAGTCACATAGGCCCCCCTGAACCCCCAGGCCTGCCAAAACCACCTGCAACCCCCCATGCCAGCAAAGTATCATGGCTGAGGATGGGGAAAACCCTCAGCCGTGTGATGCCATGAGATGTTAGTGGCTGCTTGGCCAGGACGACAGAATTAGGGAGCAGGTCACCTCCTAACGCATCCCTAATCTGACCCTAACTCCTAGCTGCATGAGCCGACCTTGAAGGTAGGAGGGCCCATGCTAAGGAACCTCGGATCCCTACTCACCCTCCGCCGATCCCTGAACTAGGAGCTGGGAAGACCACCTGTTCCTCCTGAATGCGGAGAAACAGGAGTCTAAAACTGGCCGAGCTGCAATGGGATGTAACCATAAACAGACTATGGATATGGCAGGAGAGTGAAAGACTTCCACCTCTACCTGCCACAGACACACTGACTGGATCCCTGGACACCAGTGCTGGCTGTCCACACACAAACATAAAAGGACACAGCAAACATAAACACACAGCGACCCAGAACCATAGCTGCAATAATAACAGACACCACATAGACATAAACTTAACATCACATAAACATATAGTATCACAATTTATGACCACAAGGGTGGCCCTCACTGGCAGATGGTATATGGGACCAGGAGAGTGCCTCCAGCTTACGACAAGGCTGGAGTACCCCTCAGAACTCAGGTCTCAACTGAGGTTAAATAGCCCATGTAGCCACACCCACGCAGACACACCCAGTGCTCACAAACTAGGAAGGGAATTAACCCTTCACACACCTGGTAAGGGAAGACAGCAACTAAAAGGGGAATACACACAATAAACCCCGTGCACACCAGACAGGGAAAGTGCACACATAAACACACGTTGCCAAAGACAACCGCATGCATGGACAGCGAGCCACCCAGCAACCAGCTCAGGCTGCTCCACTGCCCAACATCCACAAGTTTCCAGCGGCAACCACACATGAGGCAAGATACTAGCCCTCACCTGTGGTTGACAACAATACCAGACCGCGGGCAAATGCATGCGGGTCCCAAGGAGTCATGACCATGACCATGGTCGTGACACAAAGGTGACAAACCGCCCATGCCCCAACTCGACAACAAACCCGCCAACCCCCCCAGTAACTGCCCCAAACCTCTACCTAAATCAGCAGCCCCGTGCCTGGCGCCATCTTGGACACACTGAGAGGCCCTCTCACAGTCAGGACCATGGAGAGGGCCCGTCAAACCAGCTCCGGACTCCCTGGTGAGTAGATAGAAACATAGAATGTGTCGGCAGATAAGAACCATTTGGCCCATCTAGTCTGCCCAATATACTAAATACTATGGATAGCCCCTGGCCCTATCTTATATGAAGGATGGCCTATCCCATGCATGCTTAAACTCCTACACTGTATTTGCAGCTACCACTTCTGCAGGAAGGCTATTCCATGCATCCACTACTCTCAGTAATCCCGTGGATGTGGGGACCAGGCCCGACCCCCACGCGAGCTCCGCCTACGGATAGGATTCCTCCCGCTCCTGGGTGTGCGGGCAGGAGTGCGCCCCGCCGCCTGCAGGAGAGGAGCGTCTCCAGAGGGGTTCCTCATGCGGCGCTGAGCCCTGGGAGGAGACTGGTCCGGGCTGAAGCGCGCCGGTGGCCTGGTCCGTGCCGGTGCAAAGATGGCTGGGGAGTTACAGGTGCCCCAGCCGCCCCCCGCAGCAGCTCCTGAACCGACTCTTGCACCCACCCTGCACCGTGGATGGCCGCTGCTGCTCTCAACTGCCCTATGACTGCCTCTAGCTGATCCATGGCGGTACCGCTCTCAGCTAATCCTAACCAAAATGGCTACCCCCACCCCTTCTCATAACTATTTAACCCCTCATACTCCACCCCCCTTAACCTGAACTGCCCTATCCCATTCTAAGGGGTCTCCCTGAACCAAGCCCACGTCATGGGCGCCTCCCCTAAAAGCTACGCCCCCAGGTCCAGCTATTCTTTCATATGTTGCCAATTACGTGCGTTTATTCCTTGCGGTGGAAAACTGCAGTGTAGTACAGTACCAGCAAACTGTATGGGATTAGACAAATCTCATGTACACTTTGCAGATTTTGTCTGTGTGGAAATTAACTTGCTGTGCGGATTTTGAAATCTGCAACATGTTAATTGTGTTTGCAATTTTTTATGTTGATTTCACCCTTTTCAATAGAAGGGTGAGATCTGTCAAAAATCTGCATGAAATCTAAAACAAAAACCACAAGTAATACATGTGCACAAAAAACAAGGGGTAGGTAGCCTATAGTGTTTCGTGTTGGTAATGCTGGTTCTGGTATAGTGTTGTATTATTATTCAGTATCAGTATGGTGGTGATATTCTGATCATGTGTGACCAGGTGGTATTACTATTATTTGGACTTTATATAGTGTTATTGGTAATGTTGATCATAGGTTTCCATAGCTGGTAGACCTGGAGGCTTTTATACGGCCCCCAGCTGCTGTGGCAACTATTAGCAGCCCGCAATTGCAGGGCGAGGAGCTGATGGAGTGAGAGAGGGAGCCCCCCTCCGTCCGCAAACTGCTTAGATGCAGTGGTCAGCATTTTGATAGCTGCATCTAAGGGGTTAAATGGCAAGTATCTGTGTTATCTCCCATGCTGGCAGTTACAGCAGGAGCCTGGCTGTCAGTCACGGCCAGGTCCCTGCTATGTTCAAGCAAGCGCAGCCTCTGTGCCTGTTCAGTCAGTGCACTTTACATGTACAGCGGAAAGTGGAAACTCCTTGACCGATGCGCCGTCCATGTACTTTGCATGTCGGGTCATTTTCTTGCCTGGCAATGTGAATCAAGCTAGAAGGCCTCCAAAATCAGCACAAGATGCTAATTTCTAAGGAGATTCAAATACAGATGTGAAGCAATCACTAAAATCTAACAGTCTGTAAATGGTTACCAAGCCATTTCTAAGGCTCTGGGACTCCAGTAAACTACAGTGAGAGCTATTATCGACAAATGGAGAACATGTGTAAGAGTGGTGAAGCTTCCCAGTCTATCAAAATGGGAGCAGTACTGCAGTAACCAGTATTGTCCACCAGACAATGGATGGAGCTGTGTAGATCTGGCTCTGAAGCTACTGTAGAAAAGATGATCGGCGGGGTGCAGGGTGTCGGATCCCTGCCGATCAGATACTGATGGCCGATCCTCAGGATCAATATCAAAGTGTCAGAATTCCCCCTTTAAAAATATGCTTCACACACAAAAATATATATTCTATGCAAATATGAAATAGCTCTAAAAATATCTTTCAATCCCTGAGCTAAGCTATGATTAACACTTTACATGCAAAATTTTAATTGCTTTACATAACCTACCTGTTAAATATTCAATTAAATGGCTGATTGCTTTCCCTAGCGAATACTCTTGTTCTAAATAAAAAAAATCCTGAGAAATTAATACATTTCATCTGCATGATTTGAAGCCCACAGCAAACATTCACAGCAGACTATGTGCCAACATTTTCTCCTATTAAATTGTCTTAATGTTGTGTTACCTTAATTTTTTTCTTGCTCCGTTGCTGTAGGCAGAATGGAAAATGAGATAGACTATACAACAAAAACCAAGAAATGAATAAATGTTATTGTCACATATCGGCGGCGAGCAGTTTGCACTTCATTCTGCTTCCCATTCACTGTGTAACTGACTGTGCATATGTAAGATTAAAACACAGATAGGTTCCTACAATGAGATTTGCTCTAGCCTTGAGATATTCTCTCCTTGGCTGCTCCAACCAGCGACTTGTTACTAAAGATAACTTATTTTAGTCTAATACTTTTCAAAGCAGCAGAGTGAAAAAATAAGATTGGATGGCGAAGTTATATGCGAGATACATATTATCTTTCATAACATCATTCATAGTGGACTAAAGCTCTCAAAGACCGTTCCACTGCAGGGTATAGACTAGCAGTCTAGCAATTTCTATTTAGGAGGTTTTATCGGGTTAGGAATTGTAAATGAAGAAATCTAAAGAGTTTTAAAGGAGTTTTCTGACCTATCAATATTCATCAATATCTGATGGGTGGGGGTGCAGCTTCCATCACCCTTGCCGATCAGATATTTATTGGTGGGGGTCCAAATTCCATCACCCCTGCTGATCAGATATTGATTGGTGGGAGTCCAACTTCCATCACCCCTGCCGATCAGACATTGATTGGTGGGGGTCCAACTTCACAGGGGCCTGAGTCCTCCAGCCTGGCTCAAACCTCAAATCCCAGCACAGCCCTCAGTTCACAGCACACAGACTCCTGAGCTCCACTGTCAGAGGGAGGTAAATTCACACACCTGGCAGTGCTGGCTAGTTTTTATGCCTGGCAAAACCCGGCCTGGAACATCGGGAGTAGTCACCCACCCAGCACTTTGACTACTCCCAGTAAGAGCTGTCCCAAATCAGCTATAACAGCCATGCAAAATCTTTAGGTGTCAATTAGCAATTGCTGCTGCTGACACATAAAATACCGGCTCTTACTTCACCGAGGCCAGGAACCTCGGTGACACATACCTTCCATCCACGATGATTCCAGGTACCTTCTTACACCGCTGAGACCTGTGATTGGCTGCATTCGCCTAGAGACCATCTTGCTTCCTTTTACTGCGGTGGCTGGAAAAAGTGAAAAACAGAGCAGCAGTGGAACTGCAGACAGGCCTGTGATTGGCTGCAGTGGTCACTTGCTCCCCGAAACCCAGAAATAGAGACTAAGGTAAGTATGATCATCATTGTGGGGCATTTGGGGGCATTTTTTATTGCATTGCACTCATTATGAGGTAAAAATCATTTTTTCAATTGGTCTTTATTATACAGAGCTGACAGCCTCCTTATCTCTGACCTTCTAAAGCTCAATCCCTATCTTACTGATAAGAATGTGGCTTAAAGGGAACCTGTCACCGGGATTTTGTGCATAGAGCTGAGGACATGGGTTGTTGGATGGCCGCTAGAACATCCGCAATACCCAGTCCCCATAGCTCTGTGTGCTTTTATTGTGGAAACAAAAACGATTTGATACATATGCAAATTAGCCTGAGATGAGTCCTGTATGTGAGATGAGTCAGGGACAGGACTCATCTCAGGTTAATTTGCATATGTATCAAATCGTTTTTGTTTCCACGATAAAAGCACACAGAGCTATGGGGACTGGGTATTGCAGATGTGCTAGCGGCCATCTAGCAACCCATGTCCTTAGCTCTATACATCAACTACCGGTGACAGGTTCCCTTTAAATGAGTGTAGTTTACAGATAAGGGTTATTAGATGACTGGCACAAAGCGAAAGTGTAAGTAGGATTCACACAGCTAGAAAAACTGTTAACCCTCTGTGACAAAACGGCTCAATATTTTTTATAAAGACCAATTGATAAAATTATTTTTAGCCCAAAATGATTAAAATGCAATCAGTACAAAATTGCCCCGAAGGTATACATAGCTTTTAAATACTTGACTCATTCCCCTGTGCTTTTGCCCCTGATGTAACTGAAGAGCACTTGCTTTCTCTAGGGCTACAGTATTCCAAGATATGGAAGATACACTAAATGATTAGAAAAAGGATGCTAATTTGTACTACTTCTTTATAAATTACCAAGGTGTATAAGAAGCTATTTTGCTGGCACAGATTTTTCTGTGACAGCCACAGCCACAGTGTTTCATAACAGTAACAACCACCATTTCCTATACATGCCAGTCTGCAGTTGCCCCATCCCCCACCCCGTGCCAGCCACAAAGTTCCTAGTAGTGCCAGACATGAAGCCCAGATGAGTTTAGCCTCAATATAAACTCCAGCTACAATGCCCACAATAGCATCTGTAGCATGCCACAATATCAACCTTACAAGTCCAAAGGCTCCAGATATAATGTACCCCAATAAGCAGCTTCATTGTCCCAATTGGTGCCATCCATAACGCCGCCCATGAGTTTCCCACAATGGTCCCAGTAACGTGCCACAGTACCAACTATAGTGCCCCCATAAGTTACAGAAATTATGGCCCAGAATAAGCAGCCATAATGCCCCTTGAAATACTGCCTCTTGGCTCATATGCATCTTAGCTACTGAAGTAAGTTACATGTAAGTAGCCAGTGGAAGATGCTCACAAGTAATGTACTGCTTACTGTGATCAGTGCAGTACAAACAGAACACAACTGATAATATTTCTCAGTCTAATAATTCTTCATTGTCTGCTGATCAAGTTGGGCTATTTTTGATGTTGTGTGATAAGAAGCTGCCCTTTCTGTCTATCCCGTGTCATAGTCTTGAGTGCTCATGTGATGGTTTAAAAGGGCACTTCCATTGACGCTCCCATTGACGTAGGGGAAGTTAGGGCAGCAATAGAGAGCATTATGGTGGGGAAGTCTCCTGGTCCGGATGGTTTCCCGGTAGAATGGTACAAGGCAGATATAGACAAGCAAAGCATGCGGTTTCTGAAACTCTTCAACTACGCTTTTGAGTGTAACAGATTGCCCCCGTCATTTATGGAGGCTTTGGGAAATATTTGGTTAATTGGAGTAAATCTAGCCTCTGCTTGGTAGATGAGATGGATCCCACAGATATAACGCCCCTCTCATGTTTGGAGGTAGTGGATTGTTTTGTTTACTTGGGGATTAAGGTACACAGGGATCCCAGGCAGTTCTATAGGCTCAATGTAGTCCCACTATGGAGTATATTACTCGTAAACTCGAAGCTTGGGAAAATTTACCACTGACATTGATAGGTAGAGCAAATATGATTAAAATGACTGTGTTACCGAAGCTTCTATATCTTTACAGAGCAGCTCCTATAAAGATCCCCCATATCTACTTCGACTCCTTAGATAAGATTTTGTCCCCTTTTTTGTGGAAGCATCTGTCCCCTCGCATTGCTAGAAAGTCTTTGAAAGCCTTATATAATCAGGGGGGGTTGAGACTACCAGACATGTATTTGTACTACATCGCTGCCCAATTAGTGTATGCCTCCTGGTGGATCAGGACCGATGCCAATAACCCGGCAGTGGTGTTAGAGGTAGCTCTGGTGGGCTTCTATGAGGCATTGGCCAACTTAGTATATCGGGAGGGAGCAACTTCAGTCCTGTATTACACTGAAGCAATGGCTGCAGTGGTGATGGCTTGGAAGCAGTTTGTGGTGACGTACACCGAGAGTGAGGGATGTGATACTTGGTCCTCATACATACCATTGTTGCGCAATAAGCAGCTGCAATAACTGCTTCACTTATCTGATTATGAATTTTGGCCTCAGAGGGGTGTGAAATACCTCACTCAATTGTATGTGGATGGGGTATTCTGTTCATTTAACAGCCTTCGTAGTGAATACAATTTGCCCCGTACATGTTTCTATCGGTACCTCCAGCTGAGGCACGCCTGTGAGGCCCAATTTAAATCCTTATCCTTGTCTTTGAAATGTGGCCACATTGAATCTGTGGCCCAGGTGAAACATCCTTATAAACCTATTTCATCATTCTATGTTGAAATTATGAAATTGCAGGATTCACCGCTCTGTCGCTCCTTAGAGCAGTGTTTCCCAACCAGCGTGCCACCAGCTGTTGCAAAACTACAACTCCCAGCATGCCCGGACAGCCTTTGGCTGTGCAGGCATGCTGGGAGTTGTAGTTTTGCAACACCTGGAGGCACACTGGTTGGGAAACACTGCCTTAGAGCATTGGAGGGTTGATATCCCGGATCTGGAGGCGTCTCACCTGGAGGAACTGAGCTCTGTCTGGAAGAACATGGTAATAAGCTCTCAGGATCAACTCATTCAACTTAAGTGGGTACACATGGTTTATCTCACTCCAGTGCGTCTGCATCATATGCGTAGGCTCCCAGACCCTTCCTGTACTAGGTGTGGAGAGCCGAGAGGATCCTTATATCATATGGTATGGACTTATCCTGTTGTGCAGAGGTTCTGGAGTGAGATTTGTGATTTTATCTCCTCAAAGCTGGGACTCCCGGGGATACTCTCTCATATAGTGTTAGTGTCAGAAATAGATCCTACTAAATATGAAAGGAAGTTGCTCCGTTTACTTATGTTCTATGGGAGGAAAACAATCCTTTTGCATTGGAAACCACCAAAGACCCCTACCCTTGGCTCTTGGATCCAACTGATAAATGCTGACCTGCAGATGTACAAACTCACTTTTGCAGCAAGGGGGAATCCTGACAGATTCAATCAGATTTGGGGACTTTGGTTATGTACGCAGGGTACTATTTGAGCTTAGGTGCCAGGTTCTGGGACTTCAGATTGTATGAGTGTGTGTGTGAATGGTTGTTGGGTCCTGTACTCTTAAATATGCCATGATGTATTACAGGACTGCTCATTTGTTTAGCAACATTTTGCCATTGACTTATTCTGATGTACTTCCCGACTAGGGATTCTTGTATGAGTACGGGTCTTCAGACTTGTTGTCTGGCTGTCTTCGTTTCTGTATCCCTTTTTGTAAAATTTAAAATGCTTTCTATAAATAAACACTATTGAAAAAAAAAAAGGAACATCACAATACTGTTCTTACAGGACACCCTGGGAGCAGATCCACTGTGGATCTCATTTCCCGGAGAGTCTGGTGGCCAGGGTTACGTAAATGTGTTAATGGCTATGTGGCAACTTGTGAGACTTGTGCGCATGCTAAGGTGACTCATACTCGGCCTTCAGGATCTCTACTTCCCTTGTCTATCCCATCCTGACCCAGGACTCATTTGTCCATGGACTTTATCACAGATTTGCCTAATTCCCTGGATAAACTGTGATTCTGGTGGTTGTTTAGCGCTTTAGCAAGATGGCGCACTTTATACTATTATCAGGCTTACTTAATGCCAAAACTCTCACTCAAGTGTTTGTCGATAACAGCGTGAAACTATACGGCATTCTCTCTAAAGTGGTGTCTGATAGAGGGACTCAGTTTGTTTCCAGATTCTGGAAGGCGTTCTGTACTCGTCTGGGGTTCAAATTGTCCTTCTCTTCTGCCTTTCATCCTCAGTCGAACGGACAGACTGAGCGCACTAACCAGAATCTGGAGACTTATTTGAGATGTTTTGTCTCTGAGAATCAAGAAGAGTGGTCTTCATTTTTGTCGTTTGGCATAAATAACCGTAGACAGGAGTCCACTGCTAAGTCGCCATTTTTTGGTGCATATGGGTTCCATCCGCAGTTTGGCACATTTTCTGGTACTGAGACGTCTGGTATACCTGAATAGACATCACAGAGAAAAATTACTTTTCATATAAAACATAACTTTTACTGTTGTTGGTTAAAATAATATCCCATCTTAGTATATATGTTAGGCTACGTCAAATGAATAGACAAGGCCTTACTTGGACGTATCAGGATAATGAAGTCCGATGTATCCTTACTTGGACGTATCAGGATAATGAAGGGAACAATATCCCTAATAAAACCCTCAATGTACCTCTGCCTACAGGCGGAGCACCCGCCCCGAAAGGGGCGACCCCACCTCTCGGTGGCTAAACCCTCACTGTCGCCTATTGATACCCTGCTTATAAGGATCGATGATGTTTGTCCCTTCTTTGGCAATTTGTCCCGACGCGTTTCCCCAGACGTAATAAAGGCTGGTTCATCAGGGGACTCAGGATAGTTGATAGGTTCTTGCAGGTTTCAATAGATAGATGCCCAACTGATAATGGGCATAGCAGACCTCCTGGTATAGTAAGGTGCATAGGTATTGCTGGATAGGTGATTCAAATACCTGGTTTTGGCGCCTAGATTTGAGCCCCGCCTCCTAGATAATCCTATTAGTGCCATGGGATAGAAATAAGCTCCACTTCCGGTGTTTGGAATGCACGTGGCGCCAGGTGGAACGCACATGTGATTCCGAAACCAGAAGTGAGCCGGCATTCACTCACAACATCATATCCTGCCTGTGAACCGCATGCAGGGAGATGGGAGGAAAATCAGGATGGCAGATAGCGATACTGTCACCATGATTAAAAAGGGGGAGGGGAGTAATAATAGATATATAGGTTCTTGGGCCACATATTATAGAACTGTGCATCTTAAAAGCAATCATCCCACATGTATATAAAGGGGGTGTATAGAGAGGCTGGATATAAACTGTATTAACATAAGATTATGTCAAAGGAACAGGCCCCCCATATTGATATATATATATAACTGGACCAATTGCGGTCCGATATAAGCCTGATTTACATTTGTAAAGGATAACCATAGTGCTGGCTACTGCATGAATAAAGTGAAGGAGACTAAATAAAACACCCAAAGGAAATCTGTTCATTTAGTCCCATTGGAAACACTGTTTTGAGGCAGTATATCCACTGGGCTTCCTTGCAGAGAATACTATTATCCCAGTCGCCACCCATTGGTGACTTTGGTATAACTTCAATGACCTGGAATTTGAGTGTACTCACGTCGCCATCATGTACCTCAAGCACATGACGTGCGATCGGTTTGTCTCTACGGTTCCTGACATCACCTAGGTGTTCCCCAACCCGTGACCTAAGTTCACGTTTGGTTTTTCCCACGTAACTCAAAGGGCAACTACAAGTACACAGGTAGACCACCCCTTGGGTGCGACAGTTGGCAAAGTCCCGTATAGTATATGTTATTCCAGTGCTAACACTAGTGAACACTTTTGATTTTAAAATGAATGGGCAGCAAACACAGTTTCCGAAACACTTTAAAGTACCCGTTGGTTTGGGATTAAGCCATGTGGTGATTCCTGTTGGTCTTTGGTAGTGACTGTGTACCAATCTGACCTTTAAGGAGCGTCCACGTCTATATGTGATCGCTGGTCTGGGGGGAGCACATCCTTAATATCTGGATCGGTCAGGAGAACATCCCAAAATCTACTTAGGATACCCCTAACTTTCTGATTTTGGTGATCAAAAGTGCCGATAATTCTGATGGTGTTGTTTACTAATAGGGCAATGCTATCTCTGTCGCTTTCAAAGGTGAACCTGAGACCTATATTATTGGTGCTGAGGTGAGTAACAAAATCGGAGAAGGAATCACTGGTGCCATCCCATATGATAAACACATCGTCAATGTATCTCCCCCAAAATAAGATATTCTGGGCCCATTGACGACATGGCTCATTAAACACGACGGTGTCCTCCCACCAGCCCAGGAATAGGTTGGCATAACTGGGCGCACAGGGGCTACCGATTGCCGTACCCCTGAGCTGGTGGAGGAAATGCGTCCCAAATACAAAATAATTGTGCGTCAGTATGAATTTGAGTGACTGGATAACAAAATCAGAGTGAGACTTATACTGAGTTCCTCTTGTGCTGAGGAAGCACTTGATGGCTGTAATCCCCCAGTTATGAGGGATTCTGGTGTACAATGCCTCCACATCAATGGACACCAACAGAACCCTATCATCTACTTGTATGTTATCGATCTTGAGTAGAAGGTCTGTTGTGTCTCTAATATAAGAGGGTAGTGCTGATACAAAGGGACGCAGGATGTTATCAACATATGTGCTGAGACTATGGGTAATTGATCCTACCCCGGATACAATGGGGCGGCCCTTGAGGGGAGGGTACCCCTTATGGATTTTGGGAAGTGCATAAAAAGTGGGAATCTGAGGGTGTAAAGGTACCAAAAATTTCATCTCATCCTTATCAAGGGCCTCTATAAGGATAGACTCCAAGTGGTCAGAGAACTCAGCTGTAGGGTTTGATGGCAGGATGGAATAACATGTTCTGTCATCTAGTAGTTTAAGGCACATATTGTAATAGGTAGGATGGTCCATGATTACGATATTTCCCCCTTTGTCAGATGGCTTACATACAATATTCTTGTCTGATTCTAGAATTTTTAGCGCATCCATCTGATCTTTACTTAAATTTATGGGCCCTTTTATGTTAGCTATACCTGAATAGGAAAGATTCTCCTCTTCATTGTCATCTATTTGACGGAAGATTCAAAACAATCTAAATAAAATGGGCAAAAAATATAAACGTATAGCTGACAAGAAACGTTTAAATGGTCCGGACCTGAGTGGGTTATTCTGTGTGGCTGTCCACAAGAAACATTAAGTTGAAGGTACCCTCTTGGAAGTTGGGGCCAAGTTTTATTGGGCCATACAAGATCTCTGCCATTATTAATCCGGTGGCTTAAAAGATATGTCGAACCTTCTGAACCGTCCTCCCTGCCACCCCGTTCCGTCATGGTGGATGGTAATCTTGATTTTCAGATTGCCAGAATAGTGAACTCACGTATTCTTCGTGGATCTCTTCAATATCTCCTACACTGAAAAGGTTACAGTCTAAAGGAAAGAATGTGGGTTCTGGCGACCGACGTGAATGCCAGTCGCCTTATAAAGGCCTTTCACAGGGCGCATCCTGATAAGGTTGGTCCTGGGTGTCCGGAGGTCACCCGTAGAAGGGGGGGTACTTTCACGGTCCCTCCCGTGACAGAGGTGAGAAGATTGGATAGACTTTCAGTTGATATTTCCTCTGGGAGTTGCTAGAGTTTGTTAGTCTTGGATCTCCTGCTTCTCCATTTATCTCAAAGCTAAGTACAAGTTGCCTGTTCTCTGGTGTGTTTTTGTTCTATTCCTCAGGGAGACGCGAGTTTCTTCTTCTGGGAAGGAACCAGCTGTCTCGTCTCCTGCTACCTATCTTAGGGCTCGTCAGTTTTAGCAGGGCATAGGTATCTGGCGTATGAGCATTTCCACCATTAGGAGTTAGGGAAAGTCCTAGGGATTACTAAGAGGTCACAATCCCTCTTCCTTAGTTTTTGAGGCCTAGACTGTTGTCTATTTATTTTGTGTGTATCTGGTGTTTTCCGTTTCCCCCTTACCCGTGACAATAACTTTTTTTTACTTTTGGCAGATTTGCTTTTTCATTTCAGCAGTACTATACCATTGAAAATGAAATACAAACTATTGCTGTTCTTTAGCAGTCAATATAGATAAGACCTCCTATATAGACAAGGTAATGCATTATCAGTTTACTGCTGATGTGAAGGGAAGATGTTATCTGAAGAGTCATACTCATGACAATAGTAGGTGTAGAATTAGGATAACAGTATGATAGTTCAATACTTCTATTGATAGACCTAGAAAAATATTTTAAACTAAAGAAAAAGCATGTAATACACATCCACATGTCATGCATTGATCTTTTGCTTCTCAGCATAATTAATAAACTGTACACAAAGTGCAGAAAATACTTTTTGTTCAAAATGCCTAACACATCATTGTGGTCTCTTTCAAGTGGGTCCCTACCAAATGGCAAGCACTGCCACTGCAGCATCACACCCTCAGACAGAGCAACCCAACAAACCAACAACATCCATGCTGTTAGGTTAATAAATAGGCCCCACCATTGGGGCACAGGCCCCACTAACCCACAGGAAAAGACAAACAGCAAGAACAGCGGCCATGCAGCACTGCAAGCTCACCTTCCCATGTGGTCTCAGAAACTAAACTGAGACCATGGTGGACCAAGATTAAGACATAGATCTAGATAAAGGTGTCCATAGAAGAACATTGCAATGCTTAGTGTAATGTGTGATGTTCTAATTGAATCAGAGTGATGGTCTGACTGAGGAAGTTATGGGAGGTTGTCTGCCATGCTAAAAGTTTAAACAAAGACAAAGTTAAAGAGCCAGGACAGGAAATGGAATACAAGTGACTTAAAAAATATATATCCAAGAAACCATCCAATTGTTTTATATTTTAAAAAAAATTACATAGAATATTCATATAGAGGCTAATATGTGGTAAAATTTATTGATGGAAGTGTCCATTTAAGGTGTAGCATCATGGTAAACATTGGGTCACTTGATAAAAATTCACACTACATATAGTGCCTTTTGAATACAAAGTTGGCCACTCAAGGATAAGATGGAATAACAAATGAAACGTACAATAGGCTTCCTGCAAAAGCACACAATGGTGGCAAACACTGGGATAATTACGGGCAGGATTCCAGGTAGATTAGTCTTGATATCTTGCTGAATCTTTGTGCAAATGAACTAAAGAGTACAACTGTAATCGTTCAATACAAATTGGCCTTCCGAATGTCATAGTTGCCAACTGACCCAAATTTACAGGCACTGTTCCTAATTTTCAAAGACACACACAGCAAATCCAGGCTGTAGCAGGCTGAAAATTGGTAGGGCTAATGGAAGACCTTCCCATACGTGGATGGTCCCTGGTGGGTTTAGTGTTCCTGAGCCCGAATTTAGCAACTAAAAGATTGGTAAGTATGCATTGCCAAGTACAGATACAGCAAGCACCAACATTAGTGAATTAACACGTTATCCTGACAGTGTAACACAATACTAACTTTAAGCTTTAGAAACTTTGCATTGTTAAACTAAGCCAGCATGATAAGCTTTGTGTGTTAATGCGGCAGGAATCGCTTTAAAGCCTGCTAGATCTGTAGATTGAAATTAGATTTTCTAGATAAACACATTTATTAATAAAATAAATCACGCACTTATGTATTTACATCATGCAAAGAAATAAAGATGACAAGAAATCAAGAATACAAGCATAAAGTACACAGCGATAAGCACTTACAAATATACAAACACATGTCATCTGTAGTGTATAGTAATAACTACCAGGTATTGTCTGACCTTTTGGTCTGGAACAAATGTTAAGAATTCAGAACAAGCCGTTGCTTGAAGGAAGAATGCACTGGATGACTAGCAATAGTGGCACAAAAGTAATGGAATGTCACAATGTGAAATAAACTGCTGTCCCCAGGCCGTAAAATTTAGGGGCAATAATTCTAGAGAAATAATTTGTAATATTTCGACATTCAATATACCATGCTTCTAGCATGATTTCAACTTAAACTGAAGTTTTGTCTGCTGAATGCATAAAGATATGCCCTTTTTATTGGTTTACATACTACAAAAGTTAAAACAAGGAGAAACCAAGAAAAACTACAAAGGTATTTTCTATTGCATGCAATATCATTCGGATGAACTACTGTAGTATTTTCATAGCTTTTCACTCATTCTTTTCTTTTTTAATCGCAGTAGAAATCGATAGCCTGTAGAAGAGATAGAAACAACAACTGTCAGGTTGTGCAGTGAGCTCAGTTCAACAATGATATTTTTGAAAAAGTGCTTGAGCAAACTTCCCGATTAATTGACTATATCTGTGTGGGTGCCATTGCAAACTATCCCTGTCATTATGGACTAATAGACTGACATTGATAATTGGGATCCTTCTCTAACAGAGAGGGGTTGTTCAGTGGATTCAGTTTTTTTGAAGGCCCAGAATGGTGTACACTACTCACAAAATATTAGGGATGTTTGGCTAATGGGTGAAATTCCAGGATGAACCTTTACAGGTGAACTTAATGTGACCTTCTCTAAACATTTGAATGCACATGTCCAACATGTCCAACTGTTTAATGTACTTTATGCACAACTTCCTGCTCTCTAACAAGAAGCTTAACAGCAAAATTCACAACAGGAGTTTGATCCATGAATCGCCCAATAACTTTCCTGGTTCAATTAGAATTGGTATTTAAACAGTCCTCCTCATCATGCTGTTTACATTTTGACATAAAACCAACAATTGAGACTAACAACTGATCAACAGTACTTTGCCATTGTGAGGCTTCAAGCAGGATGTTTTCCGATGGAAGTGGCCACTGAGCTTAGAGTGTCGCAGAGTGCCATCAGCAGGTTGCAACAGAGATACAGAGAGACTGGAAGAGTCATATAAGGGCATAGAAGTGGGCGTCATTTGGCCACATCCCACACTGATGATTGCTTCATTGTGAACAATACCCTGCGGAACCGGATGATGAATGCAAGACAACTCTAGGCACATTTTAGGGAGGTGAGAGGCACCCAAGTGTTATGTCGGCCATTCTAAACAGTTTATATCAGCGTGGTCTGCATGCTAGATGACCTGCAAAGGTATCTGACCACAGGTGTCATCGTGTTGCATGGGCCAGGGAGCATCTACGCTGGATGAGGGAACAGTGACCCTCAGTGCTATTCACTGATGAAATTTGATTCATGCTGAGCAGAAACTATGGCCACCAATGATGTTGGAGACCTCAAGGAGAGCGCTATGCAGTCACTGTTGTCACCCGACGAGCCTTTGGTGGTGGTGGTGTTATACTGTGGGCAGGTGTGTCTAGTCAATACAGAACTTCCCTACACCAGCTCATTGAGGTTGCATCATTAGACTGGAGACTGGGGTACCTCAAATGGAGTGGCCTGCATTTTTTCTAGACCTGAATCCCATTGAAAAACTATGACATTGGCTAAGTCGCCGTGTAGAGGCTCGTAACTCTGTATGCCATAACCTCAATGACCTGAGGACCGCCCTTCAAGAACAGGGGGATGCCATGTCTCAGCAGACAATAAATCAACTTGTGAACAGCATGAGATGTGGTTGTCAAGCTGTAATTGATGCTCAAGGCCACATGACAAGTTATTGAGACATTGACATTTTTTGTGGGGGTATACCCACCACTTTTGTTTCAATAAATAGTTTGAGATTAGGAAATCACCATTTCACTCTTCTACTTAAATGCCCTACTTTCATGCTATTATATCACTGTAGTGTGAACCTTTTACGTTTTCCATAAATATCACCTGAAATATCCAAATATTGCTAACTTTTAGTGAGTAGTGTAAAAAAATAAAAAAATAAATCATTGCCTAATGTTACCTTACTGCTCCTGTTCTGATGTCTGCCAGTCCCCTGATGGTCTCTGCTTCTTGGTCCCTCTTGAAACACAGAAAATGACTGTGGTCACTCCCAGTGTGTAAGGAGGGACCAGAAAGTAAAGCCTAGTGGACAACCATGCAGCTTTGATTTGGGAACAGTAGGGGTTTTGGAAGGTAAGTAATTTCTCATAAAATTAATTCAATACAATATCGTCACATGTTTGCAAAACCCTTGACAAGCACCAATGCACAACATGACCTCTGGGTAGCCACACATAAACACTGTCATGCCCTGCTCTGACTATGTGCGGGGGTCTTCCAGATTAGCAGCACGTGTTTAGTTTTTTGTTTTGTTTTGGAGTCGTGCTAGATCCGCCTCCCCTCAGGTGCAATGGTTGTTGGTTTAAATTACTTCCACTCCCAGTGTTCCGTGCGGGTTATAGCTTCTGTCTGGCTTTGGAAGCAAGGAAGGAAGGATTGGATGTTCCTGCTCAGATAAGATAAGTTGGTTTCTGATTTCTTGTTGTTTGCTGTCTATGCTCTTTGAGTTACATCTGTCCCCTCCAGGTTCTGAGGGAGCAGGCTGGCCCTTTCCCCCTTTCACCATCTCAAGGATTCTAGGCTATTTTCAGCCCAGGCACAAGGACACATTATTCCCACCTTAAGGGTCTGAATGTGGGCATAGCAGTATAGGGAGAGCTGTTAGGGATTTGCTAGGAGGTGACCTTATCCCCAACTTCTCGCCAAGAAACTTGTTTGTTTATTTATCTTTGTATCTGATATCCTGTCCACCGTGACAAACACCTACAGGATATACCACTTGTGACATGATATCGTGACTCACATATCAGGACATGTATGCACAAGAAAAATGAAAAGAACCGTTTTTTTATAAATCCACTTGACAACTTTACTATTTTACTCTTAACTATTGAAGAACATCAACATATGCCATGTTCAAGACTGTATTTACAGATGACAATGAATTTCCCCTATTTATAATTTTTCTGTTCATCAAACTCAACTCGCACTTACTCCACTGTCCCATGCCCTGCTAACGAATCTAACCACTTCTTATATAACCTTACATCTACTTATTACATTACACTCTATGGGCATTGCTTTGCTATCCTAGAAGAAGCCAAGCAGCAACCACCAAAATGGAGCCAACTGCAAGAGCTTTATAGGAGAGGTTTCCAACATCATTATGTTGCCTAGGCAAGCAAACTATTAAAGTTCTGGTAGAAGACACAGCTGCACTTACAGGAGGTTGTATGAGATTAAAAAAAGTTAAATGATTTCTTCCACTCACTTCCATTTACTTGTATGGGACCAAACTCTAATAGTACACACAGCCTATGGACAAGTGTTGTGGGTGTTGTTTGTGGTAGAAAGCCGCCACCTAGTTGCCTATCCTTAGGACTAAGGATGAGCGAATTGATTCTACTGGTACAGTATTTCTTCAGAATTTCAAAAAGTTCGGATTCACACAAAGCCGAGAGAGATTTTGTATATCTTATTTCAGCTGGCATGAGAAAAGATTGTTCTCCCTATAGGATGCACCGGACCATAAGACGCACCTAGGTTTTAGAGGAGGACAATAGGAAAAAATATTTTTCATTAGACCTCAGATCAGACCACCAATCAGACCCCCAATGTTAATCAGACCTCAGCTGACAGTCCCAATCAGACCCCCAATGTTAATAAGACCCTCAATCAGACCTCAGATCAGACCCCCATGCCTCAGATCAGCCCCCAGCCTCATATATGCAGCCTACAGCCTCATGTATGCAGCCCCCAGTCTCATGTATGCAGCCTGCAGCCCCCAGCCTCATGTATGCAGCCTGCAGCCCCATCCTCATGTATGCAGCCTAAAGTCCCCAGCCCCAGATCAGATAAAATTAAAAATCCATTGATCTCTACTGCTCCAGCGCTCCTCCTGCTTTTCCTGCTGCCGGCTGTGCTGTGAACTGAGGCGCACAGTGTGAGGTCACAGAGCACCCTCACGCTGCGCGCAGCCACATCACAGTCGACAGCCGAGAACCAGGAAGCAGTGAGTACAGAGCCTTTACCACTTCCTGGTCCTCCGGTACTAATGAGCACTTCCATAATGGAAGAACTCATTAGTATTCACCCCATAAGACATAGGGACATTTGTCCCCCACTTTGGTTTAAAAAAAAAGTGCGTCTTATGAGGCAAAAAATACGGTAGTTTTCTTTTCTGTTTGTAAGAAAAATGTATTTGAATAACTTTACCCAGAGGTAAAGGTATGCAAATTATCTCACTTGACAAAAAAAAAGAAGAGAGGAAATATATCTAAAAGCAGAAGAATTAAGATACGTGAATTTACATACAGGTCCTTCTAAAAAAATTAGCATATTGTGATAAAGTTCATTATTTTCTGTAATGTACTGATAAACATTAGACTTTCATATATTATAGATTCATTACACACCAACTGAAGTAGTTCAAGCCTTTTATTGTTTTAATATTGATGATTTTGGCATACAGCTCATGAAAACCCAAATTTCTTATCTCAAAAAATTAGCATATTTCATCCGACCAATAAAAGAAAAGTGTTTTTAATACAAAAAAAGTCAACCTTCAAATAATTATGTTCAGTTATGCACTCAATACTTGGTCGGGAATCCTTTTGCAGAAATTACTGCTTCAATGCGGCGTGGCATGGAGGCAATCAGCCTGTGGCACTGCTGAGGTGTTATGGAGGCCCAGGATGCTTCGATAGCGGCCTTAAGCTCATCCAGAGTGTTGGGTCTTGCGTCTCTCAAATTTCTCTTCCCAATGTCCCACAGATTCTCTATGGGGTTCAGGTCAGGAGAGTTGGCAGGCAAATTGAGCACAGTAATACCATGGTCAGTAAACCATTTACCAGTGGTTTTGGCACTGTGAGCAGGTGCCAGGTCGTGCTGAAAAATGAAATCTTCATCTCTATAAAGCTTTTCAGCAGATGGAAGCATGAAGTGCTCCAAAATCTCCTGATAGCTAGCTGCATTGACCCTGCCCTTGATAAAACACAGTGGACCAACACCAGCAGCTGACATGGCACCCCAGACCATCACTGACTGTGGGTACTTGACACTGGACTTCAGGCATTTTGGCATTTCCCTCTCCCCAGTCTTCCTCCAGACTCTGGCACCTTGATTTCCGAATGACATGCAAAATTTGCTTTCATTCGAAAAAAGTACTTTGGACCACTGAGCCCAGGCCAGGCGCTTCTGCCACTGTTTCTGGTTCAAAAGTGGCTTGACCTGGGGAATGTGGCACCTGTAGCCCATTTCCTGCACACGCCTGTACACGGTTGCTCTGGATGTTTCTACTCCAGACTCAATCGGTCCTTCTCCACAATCTTCCTCAGGGTCCGGTCACCTCTTCTCGTTGTGCAGCGTTTTCTGCCACACTTTTTCCTTCCCACAGACTTCCCACTGAGGTGCCTTGATACAGCACTCTGGGAACAGCCTATTCCTTCAGAAATTTCTTTCTGTGTCTTACCCTCTTGCTTGAGGGTGTCAATGATGGCCTTCTGGACAGCAGTCAGGTCGGCAGTCTTACCCATGATTGCGGTTTTGAGTAATGAACCAGGCTGGGAGTTTTTAAAAGCCTCAGGAATCTTTTGCAGGTGTTTAGAGTTAATTAGTTGATTCAGATGATTAGGTTAATAGCTCGTTTAGAGAACCTTTTCATGATATGCTAATTTTTTGAGATAGGAATTTTGGGTTTTCATGAGCTGTATGCCAAAATCATTAATATTAAAACAATAAAAGGCTTGAACTACTTCAGTTGGTGTGTAATGAATCTAAAATATATGAAATTTTAATGTTTATCAGTACATTTCAGAAAATAATGAACTTTATCACAATATGCAAATTTTTTTAGAAGGACCTGTATATTCTTCCTAGAAATTGAGTCGTGTCACCTGGCGAACTATGCTCATATTTTTTGGTCTCTCCAATGACAAAGAGCATCCCGGAGAGCACCCCACAAGGCCAGTCAACCAAACAAGGCAAATTTCTCATTCTGGTTCACTTTTTCTTCAAGAAAGAGGACTAACTTGTATGTTTCATTGAGAGTGTAAGCTTGGTGGGTGAGTTAGTTCTGCGGTTTCACTTTCAGTTGAATGTTTTCAGGTCTTTCTGGTTCATCTGAAATGAATCCCAAAATGGTAAAATGGAGTTGCTCATTCTTAAAGGGGTTGACTGCTTTCGCTATACTGATGATCTATCCTCAGGTTAATAGGAAGGAGCCATCCCATTAAAGTGAAGTGGGACAGCGGAGCTATAATAACCCCAGACGCAATCCCTATATACTAATACCTAACCCCAACTACTAATATTCAACCTCCATACTATATTGATTGCCAATATTGGAAATACTGACAGATATTGGGAGATCAACAGATCTATCCTAAGTTTTCAATCTGCTTGTCCGGATATCTTTACTGCACGAGGATTCTCATCACATTGAACAATACTCTGACACTTTGTTTCAGCATTTTTTACTTTGACACTAATTTTTGGAACTTATCTAACTAGTTCATCCACACTATGGACACTCTTTGGAATTATCTTTTGATATTTTGACCTTTTGATATTCGCACACAATTTTCTTATATATTTTGATAATGTATTAGACATTCCAGACATCAAGAGATCAGCGAGATTGAATAACTTTAGATAATAGCTAGAATCATCAGTTATATCCATCAGATATATTTACCAACATTTGTGCAAATATGTTTTAATGTTATATATGTTATTAATATAATTTTAACAAAATTTTGTAGAGATAAACTATTGACAGTATACCAGGTGGTGAGTGCTCATTTTATTTATTGCCTAAGGAGCTATAATAACACCTGCTCACTGCTGCAGGTAAATAGTGAACAATAGGAGAACACACCACCTGTATAAGTACTGCGTTTTCTTAACACAGCTTTTCAGCCTTTTAAACATGCTTATGTAGCAAAATTTGGAAAATAGCTAAGCTAGCCTCACATCTGCAACTAGCTCTTTCAGGGAAATAAAAAGCTCTTTATCAAGGTAAAGCAGCTAGAAACAGCTTTTCTAGTTGCAAGGCCTTGGGGGAACCTCTGTGTAGGTACTATTTCTATTATGGAGACCAATTGATATATGTGATGACTATTGTAGGCTGGACAACGGTCATTTTGATTTCTGGGGAAAATATATGCAAATTATCATGGTCTAAAATCTGCTGGCATCAGATAGGCTTTGGAAAGCCAATTCGAATATCATTCCAAGGAACCCAGAGGGACATCTCCTGGCCTACAACACTGAGCACACATACTATGAATACTAGGGGCTCTCCATAATAAAAAAAAGAGTAAATATTGTCGAGAAACTCTCTCTCGCAGGCACAGTGGTTAGCACTGTTGCCAGGTAGTTGTTACGCATGTGTGAATTTTATTGGGATGCCATGTATAGTACATAGAATTTTTATATTTTCTCTGCATTCATGGGTTTCCTCAGGATATTCTGTTTGCTTTCTACACTCTACGAACATGTTGATTGGTTAATTGTGCCCTAGTGTGTGTGTGTCTTATGTACAGAAATTAAATTGTAAGCTCATGAGAAATGGTTTTACAGTGCTACAGAATATATGGGAATTGGGAAATAAGTAATAATATTTTTGAGCAGAGCTAAGGAAAGGCCAAATAGGAATAACTAGACTAATAAAATCAACATGAGAACACATCCATCTAAATGACACCACGGGAAGATAGTAATACTGTGTGAAGAAAGTTTGCTCAAAGTGGTCAAAGGTATGGCAGCTTCTACACTCTCATCTTAGATGTAAAGTATAGGCATAGTCTAAAACATTACAAAATAACAAACTATCAGCCTAGAAATGTGTATTAAAGAGAATTTATTTATGGTCTTTGTACAGGTTTAAGCAGGCAGGTAGGTATTAAGTCATCCTCATAAATCTCATGCAGTCCTTGTGTTTGTGTAACCAGTTCTTCAGTACAGATAAAAATTCCTTGGGGGAGTGTGAAGAAATACATAAAACATTATTGTGCGTACATTCAGTTATCCATCTGTCTAGAACTTAGAGATGTAAGTAAAGCTGCCAAATGCTGCTTCATTTCCACGCATGCAATAAAAAACCTGAATAAGCAACTGTTCATTTTGCTGGTATTCAATCTGTTGAGTGATTTGCATTTACTGTTAAGATTGTTGAGACGAAAGCAATCTGATTTGACTTTTTATGACAGATATTTTCTAAACATTTATTTTACTTATTTTTTTTTTTGTGTAAATAAATTAATATGCAAAATAAAAATCCTGACAATTGTGTATGATGTTTACTATTAAGTGTTCCCTACATATAGTACCTCAGATACATATTGTATTTTTTAATCCATGTTTGTAGTCAAATATCTCTATCCAATCATAAATATTATAAACCCAACGAAAACAGAGGAATATTGACTCATAAGGCACACTGAAATTTACAGAGAAGGCACACCTTATACAATTGTGCTATCAGATGGGCATGTAAGTATGTAATGGCGATGCTCAAACACCCTGTTGAGCCAATGGTCTGTGCCCACTGTCCCCATTTTAGGTAACGCCACTGGAACGCTCATCTAGTTGCCTACTCTGCTCCCCCAGTGCCCCATGTCCCTTTGCTCCTTACTGGTGGTAAGGGCTGTCATGATAGCACAGCTCCATCCTGCCCACGTGGGCTAAAGCCTGATTCCTGCAGTCTCTGCCTCTCGCTGCCCATAGAATGCATGCTCTCTCCAGCTCCTAAAGAGCCAGTGCATGCACCTTAATCTTCCACAGCCTATGGTATTTAAGATACTAGTTAACTAGTTTCCTTCAAAGGTGCATTATTGTCTTGTTTGCCTGCCCATGTATTGAACTCTGGCTGTTGCTGAACTTGACCCATTGCTGCCTGACCAGGCCCCTACCTGTTCCTTATTTGACCTTGTGTTTCCTGTCCTGACCCTTAACTGTTTGCTGGATTGCTCATACACTGTCTGCCCTGTCCTCTGCTTGTTTCTTGACTACAGTTTTACCTGATCCATTGGTGCTCTGCAACAGTGTCTCTAGACCACCATGGGTCGCCAGCCTCTGAACTGAGATTACTCCAGGAGGTAGTGGCCTGGAGGTTCCACCTCAGTGGAATCCCGAATTCTGTTTAGGGGTAAAAGAAGAAAAGACTAGGGAGCTGCCAGGATAACACCCTTAGGAGTAGCCCCAAGCCAATTCAGTTCAGTGATATACCGGATCCACATCTGCTTTCGTAACATAACCATTCCTAAGGAATCACCAAGATACAGGTCAGAAATATAGAAGGATTATCAAGTCAAGACAAGATGACACTGAAAGAAGAACACTGTTCTGTCCTCCTTATGTGTGAAGGTACATAGCTTGACAAACAGCTAAACCTTATCCCAGCAATGCATTGACAATGGAGTAACGTCCAACTTTATCTTTATTGCAAGGATGTAATCAGTATGCGGTAAAACTGGGGAACAGAAAAAACAATGTGCCTACTAATGGGTTCTGACATATAGTAATGCATATAATACATTTCTGTGCATAGCAATGCACATACAAACACAGTTGCATATCTAACCAGTGCAAGTTACCTATCTGCATAACAAGCATGGTCCCTAGCTGCTAACTGTAAGCTGCTATAAAGGATGGGAAAAGGATATGCAAAATACATATGAAAACAGGCTGTAATGTGGCTATGTGACATACCAGCGATGCTACCGTGAGCTTAGATGTAGAGAATGACTCAAGAGACTTCCAAGCCATGTGCTATCCTCAGGCAGTGATGACTGTGAATGAAGAAAATGGCTGCTATGTGCAGGGATGATGATGTCACTAAGATATGGAAGCTGAAGTAGACCAAACTGGTAGTGTGAATAGCTGAAATTGTATGTAAAACGGACACTAGATGGAGCTGTTACACAATCAACAGAGAATGATACAGAAAACATATTAACTATGTATGGAAGACATGCATAAATTAACAATAAACTTGTTGAAGGCATGACACTCCACATATGGTATCTATAGGATACCACATTAAGTCACTTCTGGAGAGAGCAACAAAATCAGTTCAGTAACGGGTCTGAGGAAGATTTTAGGCTCATGTTGCCTGCAAACTTTACTATCTACCTTTCTGACCTTCCCATCTTCACTTGGGAACACCTTGGTTATCAGTCCCAAAGGCCAGTCATTTCTTTTCGACTGAGGGTCTTTGACAAGGACAACATTACCAACCTCCATGTTGGGTTTGCTGGTTTGCCATTTATTCCAGACATGTAGTGTGGAGAGGTATTGTTTCCTCCATTTATTCCAGAAGGCATCTGCTAGGGTTTGCACTCGTCTCCATTGACATTTGTACAAGTCTTTAGTACTAAACTCACCAGGAGGAGCTGATGTTGTACTGACCTTTTGGGTGAGAAGAGTGGAAGGGGTGACCAAGAAAGGATCCTCTGGGTCATTGGATATTGAGGTCAAAGGTCTGGTGTGTATGATCGACAATACTTCGGCCATGAAGGTTGAGAGGGTCTCATAAGTGAGCTTTGAAGTTCTCAGCTCTAAAAAGACAGAATTAATGACCCGGCGGACTAAGCCAATCATACGCTCCCAAGAGCCTCCCATGTGGAAAGAGTGTGGGGGGGTTGAATGACCATTTGCAGTCTTGGTCAGCAGGATATCTCTCTACATTATCACTGTCAATGTTTGAGGGGATATACAGTTCTTTGCAGGCTCCAACGAAGTTAGTACCACTATCAGAGCGGATAAGTTTAACTGGGCCTCTAATGAAAATTAAACATCTGAGAGCATTTATAAAGCTGGATGTATCCAAAGACTCAATAAAACTTTTGGCAGGACTGGCTGACCATCGAATATGTACCGGATGTTCAGCCAATGCTTGTTCAGCTTATGGATTGAGCAGGATGCCAATCTCTCATAGGAGATAAGCTACAACCAGAGGCATCAAGCAATGGCTTTCCTCATTTAGAAACACATGTACACTCAAGAGTAGCTGTACGGCGGAGAGCAAATTAATTTGTATTGCCAGCTTTATCGTTATATCTAGACATGAGCGAATTTTTTTTACATTATTTGGGAAAAATTCGGTTTGATCCGAATAAATTTGCGGCGAATTAAAAAAACGTCTATTTCCTGGCTGCATAGAGCCTTTATAGTGGTGTAGAACATTGTCCTAAAGGGAGGAAACAACAAGGGGAGAAAACAAAAGACAAGGACAGAAAACACAGAAGAAACAAGCTTCCCAGGCTGGGTAAAACCACAACCAAAACCAATGGAAGCCAAGGTCAAGACCCAGGAGGTAACAAGGGCACAAAGGGGGAATTTAAGATCAAAGTCAATACAAGCCGAGGTCAGGAGCCAAGAGGTTGCGTCAGTAAAAGGGGTAACACAAGCCGAGGTCAAACAAAAGTAGTCACACATGTAGAGAACGCTAGTGAGGTAACAAGACCAATCACAGGCAACCTGGTTGCCTATTTAAATAGTTCTAATTGATGGGTCACGTGACGTGGGCAGCATCATTTGACCCATGTCTAGCACATCAATACACCTGAGCACTGACTCATTGACATCGGCGCTCAGTTCCCCCCTGCTTGTTGTCTAGGGGACGAAGGACCCTGGCCACGCTGAAAAGGCGTGCACGGCCGGGTCCTCTCCGCCCCCTTGATACCATAGAGACAAGGACGCCGGCCGCATCCTCGCTCCTCCTCACAAATGGGATGCCAGCAGCGCTGCAGGGAGAGAGCGCGTCGCCGGCTCCCCGTTGCAGGAATATTTGCAAGTCTTCTGTGTTTTTTACCCACTCCTGCTTTTGGCTACCAAATACCATACAGGCCTTACAGCTGCTACACAGACAGGATCCATTGTTCATCTCATTTTACCTTCCTTCTGACAGATCAGAGGAAGGGTCAAATAAATGATGATGTCAGCCAAGTCAAAAAGGCTTATTAGTGGCCCAGCAATGAAATAGAAAGGGTGGGAACAGCATGAAAAGTCCACAAAGTGGCCCTATGACATTGTAGTGAGGTGAAAGCAGCATGAGGAGACCAAAGAGTGGCCTAATGACAGAGTCTGTAGGTGGTGGCAGCATCAGGAGGCCGCAGAGTGGCACAATGACAGAGTGTGGAGGTAGTGGCAGCATCAGGAGACCACAGAGTGGCAAGGGTACATAGTCTGTAGGTGGCGGCAGCATCAGGAGGCCACAGAGTGGCTAGGTGACATAGTGTGGAGGTGGTGGCAGCATCAGGAGGTTGCAGAGTGGCACCATGACAGAGCGTGAAGGTGGTGG